>NW_015546234.1:200827-208796 GCF_001515605.1 Sinocyclocheilus anshuiensis | reverse complement strand
TTGCATAGCTTCTCAGTGAACTACGGCTCTGTGAAGTAAATGCTGCTCCATCTGAAAGCATGTGAAAATACCACATATAATAACATATTTTTACTAGGGATGCACGATATATTGGCCACCATATCGGTATCGGCCGATAAATGCTCATTTTTTTCTGTTATCGGTATCGGCCCGGTAAGAAAATTTGGCCGATATCTTAACGCCGATAAATAATGCATTATTTCCTTCAGAGACACTTCAGATGCGCGCTGTTCGTTTGGAGCCTTTTGTGCAATTGTACGTTGTAATATTGTTTTTATTTGATGTATATCTGATTTATCTCATATGGAATGCGTTTGGTTAAGTTAAAAGAGTGCTTCAGTTTACCGGTGATCATCTTTAGCTCAGCGCACGCAGCTCAAACAGCAGTGCACAACATTAATAACTATGATTGGGAATGTCGTGTATATAACATTCTAATGAGAACATTATTATAATAAAACGTTGTGAATTCTTTGGGTTTAGTTGCTGTGTTTCAGCGCGTTGTTATGGGAAGAGCGCATCCACAACAGGATCACACATTCTGACTATAGCACGCAATAACTGCGTCATTTTGTACATATATAAGTTGTAATATTATGTTTATGTTGTATTAATATTAATCTCAGGATGCATTTCCTTGAGTTAAATAAGCTGCCAGAAAAACGCTTCAGTTTACCGTGTTCATTCAGCTCTTCAGCTTCAGCACGCGCAGCTCAAACGGCTGCTATTTAAAACAGTGGTATTAATTTGTTACTTTTTCAAAATCATTGATACATTATTAATAATAACAACCACTTTTATTTTTCTCTTATTATTTTCATCAACAATATGGTTTAGTAATTAAAATCATTTAATTATTGTCTGTGCAGAGGCTATTCCGTTTTATTGATCTATGGCGCATTCATTTTGATTTTTTACACGTGTAATGATGTCCAGTGACTTGTTTGCATTATTTATGCATTATTTTATTTATTTGTAAGACTTTTTTATGACTAAATTTGGTAATGGGAGAGTAAAATTATTTTTAAAACGTACACCGTTCAAACTAGGCTGCTTATGTTGAAGTGTTTGGGATGTGGCTTTTAATGATGAGACCTTTTTTGTAATCAGGCTCTCAAAAAGTATATAAAAATTTGGATATAGATTTATCGGCCAACATATCGGTTATCGGCTTTCAAAAATAAAGAATTATCGGTTATCGGTATCGGCCAAAATTTTCATATCGGTGCATCCCTAATTTTAAATAATTTAAAACGAATAAATATTTAGTCATATATGCAAATATTTAAATTAACCAAAAATAAAATTAACAAAAATAGAATTAAATTCACCAAAAATTTAATTAAATAATAAAAAAAAAAACTACGTTAAAATGAAAAACAAAATTGAAATGTTGGTGTTACTCAGGGTTATTATAGTTAACAAAAATTAAAACCATAGAGAAAGAAAAATGAAAATAACTCAAATAAAATAAGATTAAATATTAAACCATTATTTAAGCAAGTTGCCAATGCAACATATCTCATTTTACTGTACTAAAATAACTATAACTGAACATTTTTTTTATAAAAAACTACATGCATATAAACATATATACATACATACATGCATTTATACATAAACTACTAAATATATAAAAACACAACTACTAAATTACAAACTAATTCAATCTAATTAAATCACATCAAAATTACTACAACTAAAATAAAAATGGAAAATATACAAATAAAAACTGATCCAAAATATGAATAAAAACTAAAATAACACTGGTGTTACGGAATGTGCTCTTGAATGTACAAGCTTTATAAATTAAGGAAGGCCTTTGTATATGATGATCAAAAAGATATAATATACAATCTAACACAGAACTCCATTGCATCCATAAAATGTAATCAAACTACAACAGCTAACTTGTTAAAAGTAACGTGCTAATATTTCTCCAGATGACAGAAGTGTCATCATTGCACAAAAGACAAACATGTGATGTCACTCAAACATGACTTCAGACAAGCTGTCTCTCTTTAAGACTGGCCTGTCGTCATAGCAAACATTCGGCTGCCTGGCAACCGTAAACCAGTGAGCATAGACTGTCTGAACCGAGTCCAGCACACACACACACACCGGCGGTATTAACTGACAGGAACGCTGAGACACATGACACACAAGTCAGAGGAAATGAAAGAAGAGACACCAACAACTTAAGGTTCAAAGGTCTTCAAGGGGATTTGGCTTTATAAAACAGTTACAGTTGAAGTGAGGAAAGCTGGTAAATGAATAACCATTCAGAAAAATTAATAATACATCACAGCAAAAAAAATCATTGCTTATTGCTCTCACAATTGATTCCTGAGGTGTTAAAGATGTTTTAAACGGGACTATCTGTTTGGCAGATAGTCTTCATTCATTATGTTTGCTAATTGTTTGATGGTGCAAAAATTACACTTTAACTATAAAGTTGCCAGGTTAAAGTCAGTGTGTACTCAAGATCACGTTTATTCAGGATGGTGATGAACAGGTTCTAGAAAAAGCAAAACAAGTTACTTCTACGATAAATGTCTAGCACACCCTCCCAGAACATGTTTTTGTTTGAAAACTTGGTGAGTCAACAGTTTACGATTCCCACTTGCCATCTGGAATCCGCCCTAAACCTCCGAAAGAGGAGACAAATGGGAAAGAGACTGTAGAACAAATAAAACGGCAAACAGTCCGTCTCAGGTGTTGATAAGTGCATTTATCTTGTGATCGATTCTTTAGTCAACAGACACAGGAGAATCCTTTCAGTAAATGACTTCTCATTCATTTCAAATTATTTCCTGATAATTCAAGTCACTGCTCTTTTTTTAAATTAAAAAATATATATATATTAATAAACATTCATAAACAATTAGCAAACATAATCAAACCCACATCTCATCTACCAGGAACAAAAAGGCATTTAATTTAATCTGGTCAAAGTATAATTTTATTTTAACCCACATAAGCTTTTTCGAAAAATGGTTATTATTTTGAAGTATTATTTTTGCACTTTGCACAGCCATTCATTTCACTCTCCATGTATCTGTCTAAATCATCTGCACGCTGGATGCAATAACTGTAGTAGTGCTATTGTTATCATAAACACAGCACACGTGTAAACATTTCATTAGATCTCATTCTTTCTAAATCAGTAAGCACAACATTTTACATTTTCACCTCCTGTGCTCTTGGAGACACTGATAAAGTAAAAAAAACGGATAAAGTGTTGCCTGTTTTGATATTGATCAGGAGACTGTGCAATGAAAACAACTTCACATGACTGATTCAGCAAGCATCAGTTAGCAAATATGAGAACATGACAAAGACAAAAATACAGTTTCATATGGCACAGAGGTTGACCCTTTCTTTAATAACGTATAGATTACATTCCAAAACCAAACATCTGAGGCGAGGTCTCAAATACTACATTGCTGTGATACAACATAAAGAGCTCTGTCGACTCTTAATTACACAAATAATTCTTATGGTACTGTGAATTAGGTTGGGAGAGAAAGGGCTCGTGAACAGATAAACAACATCAGCATAAAGTACCAAATGTGAAGAAGGAAAGCAAAGAAGGAAGTGGCCTCGGGAGATTAAGCTAATCATATTCCAAACCCACACACAATGCCAATAAAGTCTAATAAATGAATACAGAACAGTAAGTTACTAAGTGAATCAAGACGGAAGTACAATTCAAGGGAAGTAGATAATAAATGCACATATGAACAGACACACAGGCAGCCTGAGGGCTTATGACTTGATCTAATCATTATTGCTGAAATGCTACACTGACTAATGTATATTCAGGAGGGGTTATAAGCTTAATACACTCTGCACAAATGGTATTTTACTTGTGATTAGATTTTAATTATTATTTTAATTATGACCTTTACATACTGTTTTACTCATAATAATAATAATATTATAATAATTATTGTTGTTAATATTATATATAACATTTTATTTAGAATTTTTGTTGTTCACAATAATAATAATTTTAAAAGTAAATATAATAATTAATAACATTATTGTTGTTGTTATTGACAATAATTATTATTATTATATACTTATGAACATGACATTAAATGTATTATATATTACATTTATATTTACAATTTATTGTTGTTCACAACAATAAAATGAAAAGGTTAATATAATAAATAACTTATTATATAATTAAAATAATTACCTTATATTATTATTATTATTATTATTATTATTGACCATAATAAAAAATGATCATAGACTTATATACATATATATTACATTTATATTTATCATCTATTATTATGTTGTTGTTCTCAAAAACAACAACAATAAAATGTTAAAAAATGTTATGTCAGGTATTTCTAACACATTTTGAGTTAAGTTAAAAAAAAAAAAAAAAGTATGCAAACACCATATTAAAAAAAATTAAGCTGCCTTACCTGTATTTTTTCCTGTTAAACGCAGAGTAGCGCTATTTTTATTTATTTTTTACAGATTACAGATTAAGTAGAAAAGAGTGAAAATCTCTTAAAAAAAAAAAAAAGGAAGAGAAATAACTTCTAAAAAAAACTTAATAGGTCTCAAAAAAGCTGTTCTTGCACATGCTGACATCAACACAAATGCAAGCTCATATGCACTTTAAATGGGTTACCTGAAAGCATAACAAGTAGTGGCACCATCAAGGACCCTCCTGAACACTCATGGCCTTGACACACACACACGTTGTTTCTGGGTGAGATTCAGACTCACTATTTAAAACAGCCAAAGAGATGTGGAAACAACAGTCTCACTTGCTCCTGCCAATACTTACATCAAAAGGGCAAATACAGCACTGGGAATATGCAGACATTATAACCGGCAATCCATGTACTTTTTTTACACATGCATGCACAGATTGACTGGCAGAGGAGTAAGAGAAAGGGCAAGATAGATGGAGAGAACTGCATGGAATCTGATGCTATTAATAGGATAGATTGATGACATGCAAAAAGCATTCCGTGTCAGCTAATACTTGAATCACCATTTACCTTAATTCCCAAAAACAACCATTTGACACGAAGACTACACTTGTATTGTTTCTGTAATCCAAACCGCATACCTGGTAGCTGACACTAAGATTAAACAAAGCAGAAGTGAATCTGTGGTGCTGCATTTAAAGAAATTAAAGTTTACTTCATCCCCAAAATTTAAAGAAAAAAATAAAGAAATGACACACACGTATATATATATATGTGTGTGTGTGTGAGTGTACATATAATAGTGTACTGTATTTATAAACATACAAAAACAAATGACATACATAAACCTACATATTATGTATTACATATTTAGATTTAGTATTTGCAGGATTGCCTTTAGTCTGGTTTTAATATAATTTTTTAATTTAAATTAAATTAAAATAAACAACAAAATTAAATAAAACAGCCTTCATTCTTCATGGAAAATATAATTTCTTGTTTTTGTTTGTTTGTCTTACTTCTGATTTTTGGGTGAAATATCACCTAGAAATGTTTTTGACAGGCTTTCACCAACTAAATGTCCTTATAAACAAAGGGCATCTACAGTACATGCTATGATGTTAATTCAACAAATGACCTCTACATGAGTGACATTACAGCACAGCTGTATTGGGGTCTCATAAATGCAACTCATAATGCGCAGAGTCACGAGGTGACATACACGTTCTCATTCTCACTGTTCCACTTCAAGTGAAACTGTATCAGATGACACTGCCTGTGGTGTTATTATTATTGCAAGGACACGGTTACCAATGTGGCACTCATTCAAAGGTGGCTTCAGTTTCACACAACTAAACACACACATTTCTGGGTCATCATGTAAAAACAGAAATCCATATTTCAAGTCAAACTTAGTGTATCCTTTATTTCAGCCTGTCTTTTGCACCCTCCAAACACAGATCTATTACATAACAATGACAGCGCCCCAAAACATCTAACTAATTAGTGGAACAGCAAGACCAGACAAAGCCTCATACTGAAAAGACTCGGTGTGATACAGGCATGGGTGGGGATGCCATTGATAATCATTTAGAAAGAATCATATTACTTAAACACAAGGACAGTGCTGTTTAACCCATGCCCTAGCAAAAAATTATAAGACATAGGACATGAGGTGGGTGACCAAACCTGGTGTGTTTGTTGGTACAATCTGTTCATCTTTGATCTTTACACCTGAGGTGATCACTTGCACTGGAGAAATTAGGAAAACAAACTCCTAAACTTCCATTATGTGTCACTTTTCTTGTATAAATTAACAAACATTCAAATACTGTAATGTCAGAACTAAAATGTGTAACAAATTATTGCATAAATTCAGTGTGAAATAAATGAACATGAGCACACAGGCACATAAAAGTTAAAAGCTGAAAAGCACCATTAGTCCAGTATGTGAAACTCAAGACAACCTGTATGCTCTAAGGTTATACAGTTTAATTACATTCAATTAACCTCATACGGATTAATTACCTTTCAATGTCAGGCAAAATACAAGTCAGCTCCCATACTACACTTACATAGCCTATTGTCTACATAGTCGAAACTAGTTTTCATACAATAAAATAATTATTCTTTAAAAGAACTACAAACTGTGAGATGTGAAAAGTTAATGGTCTGATGCTGTGGTTAATTTTAATATCATGCGACGTGCTTGGCAGAAGGATGTTGTCTGGTACAATTCATGGCTTGCAGTTTCATTAAACACAGAAAGTTTTACAAACTTACAATGAATGAACGCGGTTTGCTGTCTCAGGTTGCTGACAATTCTTCTCAATTATTTCCCAAACTGCACCTCTGGAAGCAATGGAAGTGAAAACGAGCACTGCACGCAGCGTCGCGGCAATGATTTGTTTGAAGTGTTTTCTCCGCCTTCAATCCGCTTGAATTTGAAGTAGAACCAACACACCTTTCTGAGCTCCAGGGCGTTCGAATTGTTTCAAAGAATCGGTTCGCTCGAACGTTTCGTTTCAATGAACTGGTTCAAACAGATGAATCGTTTGAATCATCACTAGAGTGTGTGTGACATTTTGTGTGTTCAGTTGTGTTCTTTAAATGTTAGCTAAATACTGCTGCTTAGTACTGCATTTTTGTTTGTGTGTTGTTGTTGTTGTTTGTTCATCATTTCATGTCACAATTTAAGTGCGAAATGGTTATAATTAATAATTTATAAGGAACCGGTTCAAGAGAGCCATTCATTCGCGACACTGAAGAATGTAATCTATTTTTTTAAATATTCCTAAGAGAGTGTTTTTATCTGAGAATTGACAAAGGCGGCATTCTTTATGAATCACTGATTAAATGCAGTACATATTGCGTGTTATTAAACCACTATGTGTGCCTCCGCTGTCGAACTCTTTATAGGTTTCAAAAAGCTGTTGACTGTTCAGTTAAATGTTCAATTTATGAAGTTGGTATGCACCATATGCCTTCCTAATCTCGCTACGCATGCATTACACGCGCGCGTGTGTGGAGGCACTGCCACCTGTTGCCCGTAGGGATACAAAACAGTCAGTCACCTGATGCATGCACTTGTGACCAGCCGTGTTTTGACTCTGTTCAATTGACCCAGAAATGGTAGTCTTATGCCGAGTTCACACTGCACGATTTTAGCCCGATTTTTCACTCACCGACAGGTTTTGCGAAATCGCCGACAAATGCCCGAAATCGGAGGCAAATCGGTGATCGTTCACGCGAGTGATAATCAGGCAGTGTGAATTGTCAAAGACGCGATCTGAGGGAATCGCCGACACGTCGCCGACGCCCGCAAAATATTTGGCATGCTAAATATCTGGAGCTGTCGGCGATTCCCAATGATTTCTTACTGAAAACTACATCGGCGATGACCTACAGCCAATGAGAGACCAAGATACAGGGCAGAGGGAAGTTCGGGGAGGAGTTATAGACCAGAATATCAGTATTTTAATAGA
>NW_015546234.1:194334-195144 GCF_001515605.1 Sinocyclocheilus anshuiensis | reverse complement strand
TACATCGGCGATGACCTACAGCCAATGAGAGACCGGCAGAGGGAGCAGAGGGAAGTTCGGGGAGGAGTTATAGACCAGAATATCAGTATTTTAATAGATATATGATCATACAGAAACAAGCACAAACATTTGCTTGACCAGCCACAACATCAGCATAACAGTTACTGCAAAATTATTTACCTCCAACTCTCTTTGCAGAACACCCAATCCCTGTTCCCTGCATCTCCCTCCTGCATAATCTGTTTTTCTTTTTCTCCTTGTAGCTGGAAATCAGCTCACAGACAATTTGCGGGTTATATATATATTTTATAATTCCAGTCTTGCTCGAGAACTCCGGTCTGACGCACGCGGGTTCTCGCGTTATTATCACTTCTCGCTTGTGTTTTGTTGTGAGACATAGCCTAGTTTGCGGACCAGACAGAGTTGTCGGCGATTCTTCCTATTGTAAAGTCATGCAGTGTGTAACCTCCTGTCGCCGATCCATCGTGCAATGTGAACACAGCAGCGACTGACTGCTACCTCAGATAGTCGTGCAGTGTGAAAACCACGGTGACCCGACGACTTTGAAAATCGTGCAGTGTGAACTCGGCATTACCGTGACTACTGATATCAGAAACATCTTATTGGGCATCTCAACCAGCAACCAACTGCACCAGCTGTGCGAAACTAATTTTCTGATTGGCTAAAAATTGTGGGCCGCTCCTCTTGACTTCTGGTGCTGTCTCTGTTTATCTGACATATGTGACCCTGGAGCACAAAACCAGTCTTAAACTTCAACTTCGCGCTGTGGATCGCCGGATCGGCTTTCAC
>NW_015546234.1:186429-194028 GCF_001515605.1 Sinocyclocheilus anshuiensis | reverse complement strand
ACATGGCGGCGGCGGCAACAATACTACAGTGAGAATAAAAGTTACGCCTTCTTTCTTTGCGTGAAGATGGAGAAGGGTATAACTGCAGCCTGGAGATCACCGTGGACGAAGCAGAGTCCAGCCCACCCCGGGCTGTCCAGCCCACCCCGCCACATGTGGTTGCCACAAGCCCGCCGCCTCCGCTCACTCAAGGCCGTAAATAATGTGTTTTTAACCTTAAACCGCATAAACACATCTCATTACACCAAATACACAAAATAATGTTCTTTTTAGCAACATCATATGACCCCTTTAAGTTACAAGTTGAGTGTCAGTGTAGAGTCAAAGCAGTTCGCCGAATACAAAATTTCCATTTGATCACCGCTGTCAGTCATGATCTGATGATAATATGATTCCATTTTAGACAGAATTTATTAAAGCATTATTACTGAAATCACATCAAGCAGGTTGACAGTACAGTTTACCTGTTGAGATTCACTGTACATTACAATGAACATCATAAAATCCTGTTAAGTAAATGTAACTCTTCAGTATTTTTTACTGTCTTTGTAATCACCTCTAAGCAATTATTATTTAGGTAGGGTTAAGAAAAAACATTATTTATTATTTATGTAGAGTTATGTATTTATTTATTTATTTAGGTCAAAAATAATTCTAACCAGTCTAACAGTCATTAAAAAAAGACAGAAGTGAAAGTTTGAATGGGTTAACCACCCTAAACTCAACAGAAATGTATAAATATGGAAGTATTTTGTCTTAACACATGACAATTGTCATTAGCATAAATCTGCAATATGTTAAAAATCATTGCATGTTAAATCAAATTATTTTACAAAAGTGGATCAAAAACAATGTCTTTAACCCTGTTGTTCCCAACTTTTGTCTTATACTTACAGTAGTTTAGAGACTATTTCAAATATGTGTTTCATTCAGTGTTTTTTTTTACCCTACAGAGTGATCTATGGAGTTCCCAAAGCTCCCCCTTCACTCCGGCTCTGTGTTATCAGTAGTGGACATGCACACTGGTGGAGAGCCGCTGCGCATTATCCTGAGTGGGTATCCAGAGGTGAAGGGGGACACTATCCTTGCAAAACGACGCTATGTGAGAGAGCATCTCGATCATCTTCGCAAGGTCTTGATGTTCGAGCCCCGTGGTCACTATGATATGTACGGAGCCCTGCTGGTCAGAAGTGAGTTAGCAGAGGCTGATCTCGGCGTCTTGTTCATGCACAACGAAGGGTACAGCACTATGTGTGGCCAAGCTGTCATTGCTCTCGGGCGCTTTGCGGTGGATTATGGCTTGATTAAAACGCCAACTTCACCAGAGACGCAGATAAACATACACTGCCCCTGCGGCTTAGTGAAGGCCTTTACACAGTATTCCAATGGGAAAACTGGAGCTGTCAGATTCCACAGTGTGCCAGCGTTTGCTTTCGCTACAGGTGAGCAATATGGTGTGATCATGATAATATGATCATAAAACATTTTTAAGTTTGATTATGTTCAGGTGGTGTCGCTTTGGAACATATATTATATTTTTAAACTGTTTTTAATTAATAATTTGCCATACCTCTTTTATATATATTTCTATAATATAATATTTAAATTGTCTTTGAAGGAACTGTTTAATTCTTTGCCATCCTTCTTTCTCTAGATGCGAGTGTCTCAGTACCAGGATATGGGTCCATCACTGTGGACATCAGTTATGGTGGAGCTCTTTATGCTTTTGTGAGTGCAGAGAAGTTTGGATTGGACGTCAACAAGTCCAAACCAGAGATTTGGTGGATGCAGCCACTGCTGTGAGTGATGCTGTTAAATCCCAGGGAACTGTTGTTATTGTTAACTAAAACTAGCTGTGAAAAAAAATTTTTTTTTGTTTAATTGAAATAATCTAAAATAAAATAAAATAGAAATGCTACCTAAAAGAAACTTAAACTGAAAAAAAAAACGTAAATAAAACTAGAAATGTTGCCTTAGCAATTAATTGCAGGTTTAAGTCGAAATACTAAAATTAGTAAAACTGAAAATAGAATAAAAATAAAGCGAATTAGAAAAAAACAAATAAACATGTCAAATGCACATAACATAATGACTAAAACTAGCTCAAATTAAAATGAAAACTGAAAAAAAAAATAAAGCTAATTCAAAATATAAAAACACTATAGTAGTATATAAATAATTCTAAAATAATTTTATTTGACTCGTTTGATTCTTGAGATTTTATTGGCAGGCGAAAGAAACATAAACCTACTTCTTTCAACATTGTGTTTTCTTAGTCTGTAATTTGTATGATCATTTGCATAATTTACCACACTAGGCAAGGCAAGTTTATTTATATAGCACATTTCATACACAATGGTAATTCAAAGTGCTTTACATAAAAGGAAGTAAAATAATCATAAAAAACGTGATTATTGTAATTGCTGTAATGACCCTATGTAAAGCTGTACCATCCTGTCAGTGAGAATCTGGCCTTCCTCTATGGCACAATCCTTACTGACGGCAAAGATGCTTTTTCTGAAGAGCCCACGGCCAATGTGTGTGTGTTTGCTGATGCGCAGGTAAAACCAGTTGTTTATATGAATCCATACACAGGGAGTTCTGGACTTCAGGACTGTTCTTCCTAATATGAAATCAGTTGGTTGATGAGGACTGGTCTTTTGCTCCTCAGTCTATGTAACAGAGGTTTGTTATATGGGTTGTCAAGTGGACAGAAGCCCTGCAGGGTCAGGCGTCACTGCTCGTATAGCTCTTCAGTACCATAAGGGCCTGATCGGACTGAACCAGACAAGAAGCTTCAAGAGTGGAGCTACAGGATCAGTTTACAGGAAAAGCAATCGAGGTACCTGTAGAAAATATAAACGGATTTTCATATCAATTTAACTTTGAATTGCTTTAAATAAGGGAAGTACAAATCATTACATAATACAACTCAGTCATTTAAGAGTCTAGTCCTGGAAATGTAGTATTCTTTAACAAAACCAGTAATTGCAGCTGGTCTGTTGTTGAAGGAGACCACATGTGGTGACTTAAGGGCTGTGATGGTGGAGGTCACAGGTCATGCTCAGTACAGCGGTGTGGCCAGCTTCATCCAAGAGAGTGATGACCCTCAAGAGTGGAGGCTTCCTTCTGCGCTGACTCCGTGAACTTGGTTACAACTGAAATTTCTGCTTCTGATCGCAAGGTACAGTGTAAGAAAGAGTTTCTGAGCTTGAGAGCATGTGAATCTTCAGATGTAGGTTCTTTGTAAAAGAAATCATGTTTAGATATTGAATAAACGTTGTACTGTGACAATTACTTGTCGCAAAACTAGTCTTGTAAACATTTAAATAAGATTTAGGATTTAAATAAAAAAATTATGTAAAATAAAAAATGAATGAATTTGGTATTATTGTAATTTGATACAATCTTGATATCAATATAATTTTGATCAATATTATTGTAAAATTTATTGAATATATTGAACTAAATAATATAAACATTCAAACTAATTATATGTGAATAGTAAATGACATCTACTGTATGTGTGCCACTGTAATTGTTAATAATAATTTCCTGAAATGTTTGAAACATTTAATAATAATAGAAGGGTAACAATTTTCAAAAGGCACTAATCTATCATCTGTACTGATTGAATAAGAATTAAAATTAAATTGTTTAAATTTGATATTGTAATTGTTAATATTGCCCACCAGAGGGCACCATCTGACTATATTTGCCCAAGCAAAAACTGTAGGAATAGTGCAGTGACACCGTTATTAATAAAATAAAAATAGTGTTGTTTCAATTTATGATCAACATACCCCAGCATTTTTCTTAACTGGTTATTCTTTTTACCATTCACTAACAATCAGAGGAGACTTAAATTGACAGCATAACAGAAAATACTACTCAGATTCTTCCATTTATTCTCTTGTGATTCATCTTACAATGGAAGGTTGGGTTTTCCTTAAATTATAAAAGTCCAATGGAGGTATCTTACACTGAAAAAGGAAACTTTGTTACACCATACAACTAGGCTGCTGCTTAAAAAAAACAAAAACAAAAACAGGAGAGATTCCAGACAGGAAGGAAGAACGTAAGGGAAGAAGAGTATTGCCTTGATCCAGTTACTTACAGATCATCTTAAATATGACTACATTTCACATGAAAAGTCCTCAAACAGACAGACCAACACTTGACATCAGAAACTGCATAGTGTCTGTACAATGACCGTCCACAGTGTTTAAGACAACATGGGCACCAGTGGCCCCTAACAACACACTTTTAAAAAAGATCATTCCCGGTCATCCTGTACCGGATATCACAATACAGTCTTATTTCTGAATAAGCAACCCACAGCCCTGGTTATTGATGTAAGTAATATTCCTTAAAAACACTCTATATGTATTATTAAAAAAAAAACACTTTTAGTCAAAAGGGCAAATCACTTTCTAAAAGGTGTACAGTCAACTTTACAGCTTTTCAGTGACCTATGTACAAACGCTTGTCATTAAACCTTTAAATAACATCCATTCCCACCTTGAATCAGTCAGAAGAGCCAGAATCGGGGTAGTTCAGATGAGTGACGCTTTAGCATGCCAAGACTCAGTGTCACTTTTGGCGATTTGTTTGTTTGGTTACAGTAAGAAAAATCGGTGTAGACAAGATTTGCAGTTTCTATGGTCAAATGAGTGTGGAGTTCCCGACTCATATCCAATCAGTAAACTCACAGTTATCTCAAACTCTGATAATATCCTGGTGCTCCAGCACTCTTGATGAAATAAATCATTAAATTAGGTTCATTTGGCAGCCATATTCTTAATTTCTTGGAGTCTTTTCTCTGCATTCAGACAGGTTCCCCATTACAGTCTCATGACACATGATAAACTGACCGTTTTTGGGTAAACATGCTTTCCTCCGCAACCCGGGATCGCTAATGAGTGTCCTCCAAACATTCACCACCACAGGGAGGTTGTTTGGTTGTAATGAAATTCGTCTGAGTGGGTTGGTCAGCTTGACCGCCGTTCAGAAGTTAAGCTTGGTAATTGGACGCTCCCTGCCGCTGTCTGACGTCTGGCTGTTGATGCGTTTGCGATTGCGCTTCATCTTCGACAGATCTTTATCGAAAACCTCTCCAGAACGCAAAGCGGACACCAGGTCGTCAAACTCGCCCCCGTTGTCCTCTCCGTTCTCTTTGGCTTTTCGAGCCTTCCTCTCTTTCTCCCTCTGCTCCTTGAGCTGAAAGATGTCAAAAAGATGATGTCAGATTTGGTAGTGAAGATTGAAGAGATGAGTTATGGACCTCTTAAGTTATTCTCTTATGCATAAGAGAAGTCTCTTATGCTCACCAAGGCTGCCTTTATGAAACTTTATGATGCCTTTAAAATAAAGCAGAATTTTCATCAGCCATTACTCTAGTCATCAGTATCACATGATACTTCAGAAATATTTCTGATGTCTTGGTGAGCATAAGAGACTTCTTTCAAAAACATTTAAAAATTCATAATAATTAAGTATTATAGGCATTGATAAATAAGTAATCATTTCCAAAGTTTGTGTAAAAAGTTCACATACCTGAGCCTCCATTCGTGCCCTGCGCTCCTCCTCCTCTTTGCGTCGGCGCATGTTCTCGTTCTCTTGACGGGCCTCTGCAAAAGACTGCAAGAACTGGTCGAATATCCCAAAGAACTCATCAGGCTGCATCTTATCAGCATCTTCGCCGAAGTGCTTGACCGCCTTTAAGAACTGAAGAACATAAGCACTGGTCATATAAAAGCCATTTCCTGCTCTCTTTGCTTTTCAGAGTAATGACGTGAACAAGAATACCTCAAGAAAATCCTGACAAAACACTTAAACACTCAATACTCTTAAAATATTTTAAAGGCACAAACATGGCTCAAAATGAGTTTTTTTTTATTTTTTGCAACATATTCTGTGTACTATTTTTTTTTTTAAATAATAGCTATAAATTACTGGTCTGTTGTTGCTACATTAGTTATTTCTGAAATTGTGGTTGTTTCGCCATAATGCAGCTGAGACGATTTTCCATTTAAAAAAAGTATTAATAGTACCAACAAATTTGTAAGATAAGTAATATGATAAATAAAATGATTTATTAATTTACATGTCACTGAACAACGTTGCTAAGTAATGTTACTGTTTCATGGTTATATTTACAGCACAATTTATTACACCAATATTCAATTTATCACAGAGAACCATATTTTTACTTTCGTATGACATAAACACATGTAGAATGAATGCGAGATGTAGTGACAATGAGATAAATAATGTTCATAATAATATAAAAAAATATTTGAAAAGTTTTACAGTGCAAAGAAAGTGCAAACTGCGAGGAAAAATAAATTGCAGTGAAACTGCCTGACAGTAGCATAACAAACTCTGGGTGTCTAATGAACTTCTGGTAAATGAAGTGTGTGACGCACTGCTAGTTATCCGGTCACCGGTAGCCAAACATAAAGTGGTCTTGTTAACCCAGATTTCTCCAGTGACTGATTACAGCTTAAACACAGGGGACTGGAGTCTTGCCATGACACTGCTGCTGCCTCGTGCCGTCTCACCACAGGGGAGGAGGCCTAGTCTTCCCACAATGCTTTGATGTGCCTTTATCACTGCCATATGGAACAGCTCCTCCGTGGGCCTGTATGTGCATGAGCCAAGGGGTATATTTTGCCCAGCATTTATATCTCTTCTTATCTGTCTCAGACTTCAGACAGGAGCTCTAGGTTAGGTTGGAGATATATTATTTCTGCTATAGAATGCATGTGGCATGTTATTGTGTATTTACGTGTAGGTCCTCTCAGTTAAGTCGTTCAAATATGCATTTAAATACAATTTATACATAGGGGCATAAAATCAAAAATTTAATCTGTCATGATAGCATAATACAGACAAAAAGGCTCATTAAAAATTAAATTCAGTAGTTCAATTCAATTCAATTAAAAGTTTATTTGTACAGCGCTTTTCACGATACAAATCATTGCAAAGCAACTTTACAGCAAATTAAGTTTCTACAATATTTAGTGGTAGCTTATCAGTGGTGACTGTCAGTTAATGTACATATGGCAGAAATGTACGGAAAAATCAAAGACGTAATCAAACAGACGATGAACACTATTAACAGCAATTATTATATGATGCAATCAAACTTATAGCAAAATGTGGTAGTTCTGTATGTTGTTTCAGGGTTGGCATCATCTGAGGTCCTCTGAGGGGTTGGCATCATCTAGTAGCATCAGTAGTATGACAATCTATTACAATTATTTATTAGAAAAAAATATTTTAAAGTGGTCATCGGATGCCCATTTTCCACAAGTTGATAAGATTCTTTAGGGTCTTAATGAAAAGTCTGTAACATAGTTTGGTTAAAATTTCTCAATGGTAGTGTAAAAAACACCTTTTTTTACCCTGTCAAAAACAGCTCTTTTCAGAGCAAGCTGTTTTGTAGCATTTTCCTTTAAATGTTAATGAGCTCTGCTGACCCCGCCCCGCTCTTCCGAGCTACTCTCTGAGGGACTGTTTACTTTAGCCAAAGTCTCTTTAAAGGGGTCATATGATGTTGCTAAAAAGAACATTATTTTGTGTATTTGGTGTAAT
>NW_015546234.1:163581-185443 GCF_001515605.1 Sinocyclocheilus anshuiensis | reverse complement strand
GACAAGTCATGTCACTCGGCGGCCATCTTTGAAACGCCTCTCGGGCATGCAAGTGCAGCTCCTATCACTTTGTATGGGAAACATCAAGTTCTCCAAAACTGTTCACTAAGCTTACGATCAAATTTCATATTTGAAATCACCAATGAAATCTGACAACAACTGTGTCATAAATGTTGTTTCTTTTGCTCAAATAGCGTAATAAAATGCTTATTTTTCAGGCTAGATCAGCCAGTGCGCATGTGCAGTCTTGAGCGCACGTCTCAGAGCACTGACTGTTTCTATAGCAATCGTGTGTCGTTTTCTTTACGTTTTCTGACTAAAAGCAACCAAAAAGCCATTTTAAAGTGGTTAAGCAAATAATGATAAAAATAATAATAATAATAATCGGCAGGGATCCCCAGACCAATACAATTAGTGTGCCTCCTCTATTTTAAAACCAACGAGCCGCCACTGGTTTCTATAGCAACCTGGACTTCTAACGGCAGCTGCAGTGACCTTTACCGATTAGAGATTGGCTCTTTCATTCAGAAGGCGGGGCTTCCTGCGATTGAGCGGCCATATTGAGCGTTGCATTCTTCCCCATTCAAAACTATACGAGTGACATGTCTGGGGTATTCTATAGTCTTTGCTTTAGCTGCATTCATCGTGAAGCTTGCTAATTAGCACATTATTAGGAAAGGTCGATTTGCAAAGATTCATTTAAAAACCTTATTTCGCATTATGCACAAAATTCAATAATGCATTCAAAAGTAGTGTATTGTGCATTTTTTTCATTTAAAAGTACTGCTATATGAACAAAAGTGTAATAACATTTGGTTTGCAAACACTTTAAACAAATAAGGTGCTTTTTTTACAGCAGTATTCCTTTTACATAGTAGCAGTTAAAATATTTATTGTAGGCCTAAATCTCAACTTATAACATTAATGTAATCAAATTAAATATAAAACAAGCTATTTGCCACTTAACGTTTTTATAGAAAATATTTTAGTTTGTTATAGAAAAACAAGTTATGCTATGTTATAATAAAATTATAACAGGCATCTTACTGCAGCAGCGCTCACATGAAGCGCTCACGATGAAATTATTTAGGCTAAGCATTAACATTCACAAACCACTGTCCACTGTTATTTTTAACATAAAAGAATGCAACGTGCTCGTAATCACGACTTCATAAGTGGGAAACAGGAAGTTTCCGATAGCACGTGAAGACAGCAGAGAAGCGCTCTCGCTCAGCACAGTGGAGTGCATCGTTTTGTTAACTTTGTGGTTTATTATTTTGAGTCGTTTGGGACACGGTAACACACGGCCCTCTCACAATATATTGCTTTACAGATCTATCACTCTTGCTGCTCAGAAATGTTCACGCAATCATGCTGCACATGTCATAAGTTCCGCGCTCCGGCGCGGTTAGCGCTCACACTCACTAATCTATATATAACTGAACCGCGCTCTGGCCCACCTCTTCGAACCGAGCCAGGGATGGCTAAACGAACCGCGCCCGAGCGCGGCACGGAGCGATCACACTAGAACCGGGCTTTGGGGGTCAAACGCGCTCGGGCACGGTTAAGATTGCCTAGTGTGAGTACGCCCTTATATTCTCCCGCATCCCGCACACACGAGTCTCTACCCGCCCGCACCCACACTCGCCCATCAAGTGTTGTCCCGCGCCGCACTCTGCTGCGTTAGGTCCCGCGATAGTGCCGGTCTCGGTGTACTCACACTAGGCACGGTTGCCTTGAACCGAGCCCGAGCGCTCACACTGCATGCGTACCGCGCCCGAGCCCAACTGAACTTTGCCCTGGCCCACCTCTTCCAACCGGGCCAGGGCCAACTAAATGAACCGCACGGTTCAAAACGTGGTTCAAAACACCTAGTGTGAGTACACCCTAAGAACTTGAATGTGGGCTATCCCATTTATGAGAGATTTTAACATCTGAAACAATCACAATCCTGTCATAAAAGCCCAATATCATGAATTTGCTGCATTTTACCTTTAAATCAAGTAAAAAGAAAACCTTGACATTTTATATATACCCATTTCCCCTCACAGGACTGGAAGATATTGTGTATCGTGTGTGTTAACAACCGTCTGCCTCGCTCTGCACAGATGGACCTCTCAAAAGCAATAAGAGTTGTATGTCATGTTCCCTCTCTGTGTCCTGTGGGGGCCCCAGAGGCCAGTGAAAGTGCCACATAGGAAGCGTTCACAGTGAGAGGTTGAAGGTCAGCTTCTGCGCACAGCAGGACGTGGAGGGTGACCGCAGCCTGTTTCTCCAGCTGGCCTTTGAAGGAAAGGCTGAGCACCAGGATGTGCATCTTAAAGATACACACTCAAACAAACAAATGCAGTCCAACACACACTCACCAGTTCTTTGGCCTCACTGAGGGAGTCCTCGACATCAGAGAAGCTGAAACTGGCCACTGTGATGAACTGGCTGACTACAGACACAAACTTATCCCCGTACTCCTGAGGACGCTTCTTCTGGAATTCTAACTCCTGCATGAGAGAGAGAAACTAGATGATTTGCTTTTAAGCTTGAGAACAAAGAGGAATCATGCAGCACTTACGCTCTCTACGCTCTTCAAGCCACTACGAAGATGATTGATCTCCTTCTCCAGTTCAGTCATGCTGGAAAGACACAATCATAGAGATCCCTGTCATTTTATGTGTAATCAAGAATGCATTTTCTAGAGGAGAGGGGGGTAAACTGTGCCCCTTTTAAATTAAGTTAAGAGAAATTATAAAAACTAATACTAGTCTGTCTACTATAAAATCTATAGCATAGGGACACATTAATTGTGCCACATAAAGCGGCAAGTTGAATCAGTTGGGAATATGTGAACGAGTTCATAAAAAAAAATAAAAAAAAATAAATACACAATCCCATGCCAAAGTCTTATTTTACTGCACATTTTTCATATTTTCAGTAAAATAAGGTCAATAATCAGAACATCTGAATATTGTGAAACAGTTTTAAACATTTTTTATATTTAACTATTGAATATTATTCAAATTTAATACTTAAATGAGAGAAAGCTTGCAATTGGAGACAAAGCTTACATTTATTAGTTAATATTTGCAGTATCTGACACCCCACAGCTACTATTTTGTAAATGCTTCATTTAATAATACGACTAATGACTTAGAATTTAGATAATTAAAACAATTAAAAATTTACCAACAATTATATATTTTAATGTTTTTTTTTAATTATTCTATTTTTATATAAATTAAATTTAAATGTATTTTTATTTACTTTTTTATGAATTAATTTTACTTGCCATATAAAATAAAAAACTGATAACACTTTACAATAAGGTCCCATTAGTTAATGTTAGTTAATGCATTAAATTAACTAAATTAACGAACAATGAGCATTCATTACAGTATTTATTAATCTTTGTTAACATCAGTACATTAGTTATTGTTATCTCAGGTCCATTAAAATAATACGAAAATTAATACAAATTTGATATTTTTTAGTTTGATTTATTAAATATTTTAATATTTTTCATACGTACTGTACATCTCTCAATCACAGTCAGTTGTACATAATGGGCCCTTTTTAACTATGTGGTTATATGGTTACTAAAATCTCCATATACCGTACGAGATGACCATATTTATCCTTTTATCCAAACAAGTTGCACTGATAAGAAGCACAGATATGTATAACAGGCATTTATCTGAACTTTAACCCCTGTGATAAAACTCAAGTGACTCCATTAGTCAGATACCGCATATAATGTGTGTGAACGGCTCTGTTTAGAGTTCAGCTATTCTTAGCTGCAGGACTGATAGCCGCTTGTCTTCAATCTGTGCAGCCTTTATTCCTCCCTCCACACAAATAGGCCATTGTAACGGACTGAACAGTCAAAGTACACAGAGACGTTGTTATGGAAAAGCCTGTCGGCACTTGCTGATTGGCCACTCAAACTCATTGTACCTTGTGCAACATAATTTTTATTTGCTGAATAAATGACACTGATTGATAGACCGAGTCAAACAAACAGAATCCCTTATTTCATTCTTTCTACACCCTTAAATTAGATCATGGGCAAAATTTGTTGTGACTTCACTTGTGGACCAAGCATGATTACATTAGCCTCGCTGGCGCAACTAAAAAAGTAGTTAAGTGGCCGTTCTACTGTACATTTGGATAGTCCCTTAAAGGCAATGACTCAAAATTAGAAACTATTTTCTAAAGGGCGAGAGTGTCACAACAAGCATATCACTCACAATTTGGCTTAAATTTGTTGGCACGCACTTCACAGCAGCACGCAGATCTCGAGAGGTCATCGAGGGGAGCTCTATTCACACTCTGTCTGCTGTGGTGGTATGCATGTATCTCTCCTCCACTTATACATTTCAGCACGGAGAGCCGAGGGCCCCATTTCCTCCAACTATAATTTAGGGTTTTGCTCTGCATATGTGAGTAACCAAAAGCTTGTATGACCCACAGCATGGATTTAGGCCCAGTGGTGGGTGGGAGTGACACCGCAAAAACTATTTCCAAAATCCATTTAGCGCAAGTAGACCCTAAAGGCCTGTAAATCGTAAAGCTGACGAAAGAAGCGCACACCAGCCACTCCGCAGCTATACCTACTTTACTTTTGCAGCTTCCGGCACGTTCTGCAGCTCCTCTGAGAAGAGCATGACTTTAGAGTACTTCTTCTCCAGAATGGTGATCAGGTAGTGTAGGAGAGTGATATTCCTGCAATGGGACAAAGACGACAATAAAAGTAGGAATATAAAAGCTATAAATAACTGTCTTGTTTATTCTTTCATAGACAGGATATATCTTCTCACTTGTCGATGCTGGACTTGGTGTCTGCAATCTTGTTGAGTGAGGAGATTTTGAAGCCGTAAGCATTGCCTCTCTGTCCTTTGTTCATGTAGTTGCCGAACGCCAGCACCACCTCCAGCAACTGCTTGAGATTCCTACTGTGCAGCACCTCTTTTGAGGCCTTGGTCAGTGCTGCAAAGTGAAACACAAACACGCAATGCAAAACAAGCCTAAAATGTTTAATGTTCATGAACTATACTGTAATCATTATCACTGACAAATTTAGGCAGTAGAATATCTGTAGAATAGTCTGTCAATTGTGACATGATAATGTAATATTGTGAAATATTATTACAATTTGAAATAACAATTTTTTATTTGAATATACTTTAAAATGTGATTTATTCCTGTGATGCAAAGCTGAATTTTCAACAGCCATTTCTCCAGTGTCACATGATCCTTCATTCTAATATGATGGTCTAATATTTGGTGTTCAGTTATTATTAGTGCTCAGTTATTGATAATGGTTCTTATTATTGTCAATGTTACAAATACTTTTTGCTGCTTAATATTTTGTGGAAACATTATTTATTTGAAATAGAATCTTTTGTAACATTATAAATGTTTTTTACTGTCACTTTTAATAAATTTCATGCATATTTGCTGAACAAAAGCATTAATTTCTAATAAGCACACACACACACACCCAAATATTTGAATAGTAGTATATCATGGTTTCGGCATAAATATTAAGTAGCACATCTGTTTTCAAAATTAATAATAATAATAATAATAATAATAATAATAAATGTTTATTGAGCAGCAAATCATATTAGAATGATTTCTGAAGGATCATGTGACACTGAAGACTGGAATAATGGCTGCTGAAAATTCAGGTTGGCATCCCAAGAATAAAATACATTTTAAAATATATTACAAAAGAAAACAGATATCTTAAATTGCAACAGTAGTTCACAATATTAGTTAACTATGTCAATCATAATGTTTCCAAACTTTTGATAAATGCTGTACATATATAATAATTTTATATATATATATATATATATATAATTTTTAAATTTCTTTTTATTATATTAATTATACATTACATTTTAATTAATCTGAATATTCTGCACTTGAATACAGTAATAATTCATAAGTAATTTCAAAATAAGTAAATCAATTTAAAAAACTGTTTAAAAAGGTAATCAACTGACATTTTCTCAATGTAAATGTATTTAAAGTGCACATGCGCGAACCTTCAACTTTAGGTTTAATTTCTGAAATCCTCTCAGCAAACTTCTTTTTGAAGTACAAAGACTGTAACCTCTGCTGGTAATGGTTTATTCTGTGGGAAGGACAAAGATAGCGGATTGGACAAGGGAAAAAGGGAAAGTACATTAAATATAAGAGCAAGGTCCATTAAAAGGATTGCACACTACATCACCCATAATAGATTCTAAATGAGCTGTAGATTTATTGTCTTGCATATGGCACAATAAAACGCATATGATCTGTACACACAGCATTAATGGTTCCACTGAATAAAGAACAAACAGCCTGAACCAGTGATCTGACCCTGACGCTGCTGTGTTGCATTCAGCACTCTCGTGTCGGGGACCATCACCTTGGTTACTGCACTTGCCGAGGGGCCAAACACAGCCTTGGAGATTAAAATCGGACAACCCAGTCGATTCTTGGAAAGATTTGTCTTCCATCCTCTATACTCCAAACACATCAGCCACAGCGCAGTGAAAAAAACTCACTAGGGTCTCATAAACAGGAAGAAAAAGCAAGCAAGCCAAGGCACCTGTGATTTGTTTGGCTAAGCTCCTCTGCTAGAAAGCATAAGGCTGCTGCATATCTATGATGAGATAGTACTTACTTATTTAGTTACAAAAAATACTGATGCTGAATGGGATCCTCAGCTTGACCAGATCAATGTGTCACCCAGGATTCATAACCCTTTTCCTTCCTTCCTGCTGAAAATCGCATTTACCCCTGACACCACGTGTGTGTGTGTGTGTGTGTGTGTGTGTGTGTGTGGAAAAACGAAACAGATCTGAATAAGCCACTGTACAGTGGTGGGTGGCCTTCACGGATGAGATATTCCTTACATACAATGTACTAGGCCAACATCATGAAATCCACTGTGTGGGACTGTGGAGGTGAACGGCACGACGCTCATCGTGGTCCCAAGATGAAATAAAGATCCAAGCCAATCAGCAATGGGGCTTATGGGTAGTGTGCAGCAAAATGTAGGTATCAGGTTAAGTTTTTGGAGCTCCTTAATAAAAATGTCTTCATTTTTGGAGTGGGGAGCATTTATTTTTGAAATGGACAAAGACTAACTTAGTTAAGCCCTCACATTTATCTAATTAAATAAAGCTCCTCATGATAAAAGTAGAATTGTGAGAGAAAAGGGAAAAGTTAATCAAATTAGGGTCCATTCACACTCGTGATGCGTTTTTTTTACTTCTTTTTACTCGAGATGCATCACAGTGGTCAAAGACTTGTGTATGTTTACAAAGACCAATGATTAAAAAATAAAATGTGTCCTATATGAACAGCCCGCTTAAACTGTCACCATGATGATTAACTGTCCTACCTGCTCATTTCATAGAGGAAACGGTCTGCCTTTGCCATGCGGTCCAACTCATGTTTGTGCTCCTCCAGTAGGTCCACATCACACTTCTCTGGGACAAACTTCATCATCTGGAGCAGTAAAGAAAACACCATTAATTACATTAATTGTTTCTGCCTTATAGTAAAAAAAGTAATTGTAACTTAGTTTCTTACAGTTACATTTATGTCACAATTGCAACTTTATAACTCACAATGTGACTTTTTTCCATAATTGCAACTTTGTATCTCATAATTGTTTATTTCTAGTAATTGTGTCTTTATGTTGAATATAAAGTGTGAATGTCCATGATTATTTCCCATAATTGCGACTTTATATCTCACAAATTATGACTTTTTCCATAATTGTGTTTATTCTACATAATTGTGACTATGCATCTCACAAATGCAAATTCTTTCCATAATTGCAACTTCATATCTCACAGCTGTGACTTTATAGCTCACAACTGTAATTTTTTCCCATAATTGCTACTTTATTTCTCACAACTGCAACTTTATATCTCACAATTGTGACTTTTTTCCCATAATTGTGACATTTTTACTCCATAATTTCAAGTGCACAGTTGGGACTTTATTGTACACAAATGACTGTATATCTGTACTGACTGTCACACTGTCTCACAATGTTACTGTATTTCTTATTTTAAACTTATTGTAAACTCACCATTACCTGTTGTATATTTTACTCTAAAGCGGAAACAGATTTCCATACATGTTTGTTAACCATGATAGCTGTTTTAAACCCAGAATGCTTTTCCTTCTGTCCCGCACATTCCCGTCAGTTCACACTCACCTGCTCCAGCATGTCCTTGGGCAGATCTTCCTGTTCATCCATAGTCAGAATGGCTCTCTTTATTTCCTCATTGGAAACTTTCAATCTGAAACACAAGCACAGGATATACAGATCAAGCAGACTGGGACAAATAAATTAATTTGAAATTAATTCACAAATGAAATCGGAGTGATAGATCCACATCAGCAGAAAACTCAGTGAACTGTATTTAATCACACTGAGAAAAGGAAATTGCTGGGAATTTCCTCCGCTTGCATATATTTTCCTTTGGCATATAGTATAAATAAATTAATGTATGTTATTTAGAAGAGCTATTAATCTTGAGGCCCAATGATGAACCCAAGTGTTTGTTCCAGCTACCAAGAATTTCCTGGCTAACACTATATATCATTACTGGAGTGAAGAAGTGATATTATCGCATGACTCCTATAAGTTAACCCAGCATTTGCCTGCTTTACATAATCTGTGATCATCACTGGTTACGTCTCAACAGTAACATGACATTTGTGGTCAGTTTGTCGTATGTGAGTCCCTGGCCTTTCCACCAATTAGTTTGAGCTATCCATGACAAGTATGTTGTAAAACAAGCTGAAAATCTAGGGAAGATAAATATCTTCCTCCTAAAATTGAAGGTGCTGGCAGATCTTCTTAGTAGCCCTCCGACAGAGACGGTCAAAACTGCCCAGAGTTGAATCCACCAGTGCAGCCAAGATTGCACATTAATGATATAGATGCACATCTGATCCAGAGATAGCTGTGCTTTAGGCCAAGAAGAACAGGTGTTTGACGGGTCTGAGATCAGCGTTGGAGAGCAGCCTTCGTTCCCCAGCCAGGATCCAGAGAGACTGCAAACCACAGCAGCGACAGAGCTCTTTCCATGTTCGAGTCGAGGTGTTTGTGCCAAGCAGCGCTTCCAATTCCCTGAGTTCTTTCTAACAAAGTTCACATGCTTACAGGAGTGAGTGAAGTTGAACTCAGGAAGGAAAAGAATGAAATAATGGCAGCCTCAGTTCATTCAGAGGCAAGCCAACTTCATTATTAGGATGTCATTAGCGTAACCACATTCCCTCTTTATTGCTTAATCAGAAAATAATAAGCAGGAGACACAGTGGGAAGCAAATCTTGTGGAGTTGCAGAAGACTTTCCATTTCATGTGGTCACAGACACTTTACCATGATTGTGAAATGCCATGAATCAAACCTTTAGAGACCCAGTGAAATCAAAATCAAAGTTTTAGTCACACATTTAACCTTTCGTCCATGTGTGTTGGCTTTGAGGCCATCTGTATGCTAGTGTTAGCGTTGACAAAATTCACTTTGATCAGATAACAGGCATTTTCCTCATACTTGAAAACAGACTATATTTATTTAGATGATATTTAGTTATTTACACACACACAAAAAAAAATGATTTCTTTAGTTTTACTTTAACTTTTAAGCTTTTTTTTTTTTTTTACTTGTTTTCCAGTAAAAAATATCTAAAACTCCTTTACATTTACTTGAGAAGCAACACTGCATAAGAAATTAAGACTTAATTTGTCTTACTGCACAGGCAAATTTTTTTTTTTTTTTTTTACTTTTTTTTTAAGTGTAGAAAAAATACACTTCTGTTAAAAGTCCAAAACATGACCTACTGTTCAAAAGCTTCAAAAAACATTTTTTTGATCAATAAAAACTGTAAATACAGTGAAAAATGATTACAATTTAAAATAATGTTATTTTATTTTTAATATATTTTAAAATGTAATTTTATTCCTGTGATGGCAAAGCTAAATTGTCAGCAGTCATTAGTCTTATAATCATTATAATATGCTGATTTGGTGCTCAAGAAACAATGTTGAATGTTGAAAACAGTTGTGCGGCTTAATATTTTTGTGGGAACTGTGAGAAATTTTTTTCTGGATTCTTTGATGAATAAAAAGTTCAAAAGAACAACATTATTTGAAATAGAATTTGCCTTTACTGTCACCTTTGATCAATTTAATGCATCCTTACTTAAAGAATTTCTCTTAAAAAAAAAAAAAACCCAAAATGTATTAATAAATGTGGCCTTTTTTTTTTTTAAGGTATTTGATTTTTTTTCTGAAGTGTAAAGTCCTTTCTGATCTATTTCTGTGCAAGAACTGCACAGAAAAAAGTTGAGAACTGTCAACAATGAGTTGATCGCTAAGCTCTAATTAGCAATCAATTGAGCATATGTTACTCCTCAGTCTCATCTCCCTCCAGCCAGACCACCATCTCACCCTCCACCGCCTTGACGTCCAGCACCACATTCACCATCCCTAAACCAACACTAATGACTCTACAGGCTTCCACTTGAGAAGCGAATCTATTTAAATCCCTGTGAATCTCAGCTTGGGTGGTCCGTTCGGTGGCTGTACAATGGATTACACCCCAATCTGTGCTTGTGGAGATCCTAAGAGACCATTTAGGGAGGATGAGAGTGTAATAGAACCACAGGCCGTGATCTACAGAGCTGAAGTCAGCTGTTAATGTGCGTAAGATGGGGTCTCGATGTCGTCGTTCATAAACTGTCATTAATACAAATCTGCAGGGAGGATTTTGGAATGAATCTGGCAATATTGGAATTAGTCTGGTTTGTTTCATGTAGTTTGGAGTCTTGCTTTACGAGAGCCTTTGGTGTTTGGGTCCCAAGCCAAACCGCAGTCAGTCAGTAAGCTGTCATATATCCGACACCGTCTGGATTGGCAGCTGTGACTAACTTACAGTTTGCTTTGTGGGATTCATTTCGTACAGAAAGGGTAGTCCTGAGGTGACAAAGAGATATTTAACCTAAAATAAGAATTGGATCCTATAATGAAAGACATTTATCAGAACAATATCACTACTGAGAAGGAGAAACTCAGTGGGAACCCTGGATAATTAAAGTATTAAGTGCTGCATGGAAGCCTGTTTAATTTCAGCTCATTCGTACACTTTATATAGTCATATCTGTATAAAGCTATAAACTGGAGAAATGCAAACCCTGAATAATATTCAACTACCCGGGAGTTCTAAAACTAGGACCCGCAGTAGTATTTTCCTTTATTATGTCATATATTTTGAGTTAGAGAGGCTTGATCATCCTCTTATAAGTGAATGAAAATATTTCCTGAGGTTTGAATTGACAATACATTCTTTGAAGATGAAATTAAGGTAATGAGACATGATGAATTTAAATAATATAAATTTGCACAACCTTTTCTAAAGAAATGCTAATAACTCTCTTTGGGATTTGAAATGGCCAAATTAATCCAATAAAAATATTCAATAAATCAATATGTGGTCTTTTCATTAAATGAAGCCTGGATACATGGGATGGATACTAAATCTTAATAGTGATTTGTTAGAAGAAGCATTTTTTTTATTAATGTATTTGTTTGTTTGTTCGAACTGATTTTTAAAATTAATTATATGATTGCAAAAACAATGTGTCCAAGGAAATGGAGGACCTATAAGCAGGCCATTCTTCCACATTTTCTGCTAAGATTTTGGGAAAAACTCGATAGAAGGAATATATTTAAATATGGTACACTATCATTCAAAGGTTTGGAGGCAGCAAGATTTTTTAATGTTTTTAAAAGACATCTCTTACACTCAAAAAGGCTGCATTTAATTGATTAACTAAAAATAATTTTTTTTAAAAGTTATCAGTTCAGTGTTCATTCATTCATTCTAATATGCTGATTAGGTGATCAAGAAACATTTCTTATTATCAAAATTGAAAGCTGTTTTGCTGCATAATATTTTCTTTAAAACCATGATACGTTAATTCTCAAGATTCTTTGATGAATAGAACGTTCAGAAGAAAAACATTTAGTTGAAATAGAAATATTTTGTAACATTATAATTGTCTTATAATGTCAGCCAAAATATTTAATAAACGGGCAATTTTTAATATGGAAATTCCAAACCACTGCAATTTGTGGAGCTTCTGCAATCACAGAATCCTTGCGGGTTCCTTGTGTGTGAGAAAGTCAAATATCATTCCTGGCAATGACAACCAGGTTGTCAAGCATGAAAAATGATTTTTAATGATTTAAAGGGTTAGTTTACCCAAAAATGAAAATTCTGTCATTAATTACTCACCCTCGTGTTGTTCCAAACCCATAAGACCGTCGTAACTTTACAGTTGAACCACTGATGTCACACAGACTACTTTGTCGATCATCTTGGTACTTTTCTGGACCTTGAACGTGGTAGTTACCTTGCTGTCTATGGGAGGGTCAGAGAGCCCTCATATTTCATCAAAAATATCTTAAATTGTGTTCCGAAGATGAATGAAGGTTTTACGGGTTTCGAACAACACTAGGGTGAGTAATTAATTACATAATTTTCATTTTTGGGTGAACTAACCCTTTAAGGCTCGTAATTAATGAGGCGTGGTTCCTGTTGATTTTTAAAGGCCCATGCTGCACTGATTTACACAGAATTCAAGGAAGCCACCTCATAATGTATATACGTGAAGAAACTAAAGGGCGGTATGCCATTCATTGATAGGAAGTGGTACAATAACCAAGCTGGAAGATACAGTATTAAACCAGGGTGTAGGAACCAGAAGGTTTTACCCACAGGATATGACATTACATCTGGAGGGTCAGTGAGGTCCACACACACACACACACACACACACACATCAGCCGGAGGTGAACTCATACCCGGGGCAGACACATCACTCACCGTGAGAGAAGGATGTTGCAATTCTGAGCCCGGCGGCCATCGATAACAGAGAGCTCTTTGACTTTCTTGGAGCTCAGCGCATCGTCTTCAGCCTCCTTCTGTGGTCGGAGTCACAAAGGAGATACATTTCACTCAAGAGCAACTTTAAAAATCTGAATTAAAATAAAAGAATCAATACACTCTGATTCTGAATCTCAAACTAACACTGCCAGTCAAAAGTTTGGAATAATTGAGATTTTTGAATGTTTTTGCAATAAGTCTCTCATGCTCACCATGGCTGCTTTTATTTGATCAAAAATGCAGTAAAAACTGTGAAATATCATTATAATTTAAAATGATCGTGTCCTCTTTTGGAAGACCAAACAAAGTAGTTTTGCTTTCACAACGAAACAGCGTCACACACTTCTCAATGTCCACCAAATCTGCCTTGAGTGAGCGGAGGCCGGAGGCCTAGAGTGAGCGGTGGCAGGTGGGCTTGAGTGAGCAGAGGTGGGCGGGCTTGAGAACGGCGCAGCCAGCGGATTCGACGAATTCGTCCGTCGGGCTTGCGGCAACCACATGTGCCCAAAGAGAAAGGAAAAATTGAAATCGCATCATATGACCCCTTTAATATATTTTAAAAAAAATTTCCTCTGATGCAAAGCAGAATTTTCAGCAGCCATTACTCTCATCTTCAATGTCAGATGATTCTTCAGAAATCATTCTAATATACTGATTTCAAACTTTTGACCAACAGTGCATATGTGCAGTTTATAGAAACATTATCAGTAAAGTCACATTAGGTTTCCACTTTTAAATACTGTCTGGATACAAAATGAATGACAGAAAGAGTGAGTGGGGTAGAGATGATGCAAACACTATTAGATCTGTTCAACTACACTTACCTGCTTGCAGTTATTGACCATAAAGAAGTCCTAGAATGCAGGCAAGAAGCAAGGAAGATGCAGCACATGTTAGAGAGACAGTGTAGTCTGGTGAATTGATGCCAAAACATGATGACATTACTGGGGTGGTGAATGGGGAGTGTGAGGGTGCATGAAAGCAGAGCCTTCTGGGAAGTCTGTAAATGCAGTGTAAATGTGTGTGCACTGAAAGATGCATGCTAGTTGATCGTAGATGACCGGTTAATGTCTAAACAACAGCTAAACATCTCCAGCTACCTCTCCAACTCCACCTTGTATCAAATCTAGATGCTCTGCAATAGTGGCCAAAATTAATTTTCTCTAGAAAAATTTCTGTTCATAATGTGGAAATCTCCACAGTAAAAAAGCCACAGTACTGAAAAATTACAACAAATAATCACAATGACAGGAAATTAAATTGCAATTGTGAAAAATGAATTACAAGAAATATAGTAATCATGCGGGGGAAAAAAGCTGCAACTGCAAGAAATAAAGTCTGAGTTTAAGTTGCAACTGTGACAAATTAAAGAAATTAAGAAATTAAGAAATAAAGTTGCAAATACAAGAAATAAAGTCACAATTGAGATATAAAGTTGCATGTGTGAGATAAATTATATATTATATAAGCTACATTTTAATTTATTTTTACTCTGAGACAAATGACTTTCATAATAATCTGGCTTCAATAATGCTTTAATTAAATCTATACAATTTTGAGAATTTGATGAAATTGGAGAGGTTTAACGAATATCTGTTTTAATGCATTAAGCATGCTTTCAAGACCTACAAAAAGTTATTTTAAAACCAGCTTAAAGTAATTTATGCATTGTTTCAAAATGTGATTACGTAGACATGGTCAATGAAGTTTCAAGCTGTATCCAACCTAGCTTTTTCTTTTTTCTTCTCTAATTTGACTGTAAAGCCATAAGAAATATATGTAATCGCTTTATAATGAGACTAAGTGTGTGGTTTACCAAGCGCAATGAGGACGGTTTGCGAATGTCTGCTTTTCATAGGAAACTGCTGGTGATATCAATGCATTTTACAGTCTGCTAATTCAAACCCCATGCTCTGTGATGCAGGATTACCATGGGTAAACGTATGAATAGCATGCATGAGAGACAGTGAATGCTTTGTGAGATCATCTTGGATGAAAACCAGAGAAAGAAGCATTGTTTAGTGACCTGTTGCCTCTGATAGGCAGAGAAGGTCTTCTCAATGTCCACCAAATCTAGGATTTTGAAAACTTTGCTGTCGTCAATGTCTGCCCAGACGGTTCCCTCAAGCTTGTTCTGTGAAAGAAAGTGGGATGTTTAACTCAATTATTGTCCAGTCCAAAATCACATGTTGTAAGTCACATGCTATATTTTGTTAATCCTAAAAACTCAAGTAAAAAATGCACTGCAAAATTGAAAAATAAGTCTAAGATGAAGAAGATGGGGAAAAAATGCAAATAAATAAATCTGCAAAATAAATAATAAACATTTTATTTCATGCTAAAAAAATGGTAATAAAAATGGTTTCATAACATTGAAAGTCTAAATAAATAACATTTTATTCAATGCTAAAATGTATAGATAAAAATGGTTTCATAAAATTAAAAATATAAATAACATTTTATTCAATTAAATTCTAAAGAGTACAGATGGAAATAGTTTAAAGAATTTAGAAATCTAAATAAATAAAATTAAAAACTAAAAAGTACAGATCAAAATAGGTGTATTTAACTTAAAATGTAAATAAATAATAAAAACAACATACTATTTAAAAAGTCAATATATAAAAATAGTTTCAGGATATACATTTTTTTTAATCTAGTCTTCTACCCATATGACATTCTATGACAAATGCTGACAACCTGACAAAATTTAGGACAGTTTTGACACCAATTTCTGTCACTAGACTTCTCAAAGTGTTTCTTGATTAAAAGTAGAGGCTTAAGAAACAGATTTTAGCCTCTGTGAGTGTCAGAATGACCCAGTCAGCCCCTGTAATCCATGCCAGGTGGAGGGGGTAGGAGAGGCCCACCTAGAGGGCCAGGGATGGGAGGACCTCCAGGAACACTGGCTATTTGTCTCTAGAAATACAAAAGGGATGCACAGTGGTGGGTCGTTATTAATGTTTGCCTTTGAAAAAGGACATTTACATTGTTTTTTTTGTTTTTGTTTGTATATATTTGTGACATCATCAGCGTACCGTGCTGAGGTCATGTAGTCTGGCAGTCATTTCCGACACCTGCAGCTTGACTAGTTTATGTTCCCCCATTTCTCTTTCTAGCTTCTCTTTCATCTTGTTGAGCGTCTGCATCATCTCCTCCTTCTCCTGAGTTTTTGCGTCACACTCTCGCTCCTTCTTTTCCAGCTTCTGTTGAAGCTCATGGTGGTCTACAGGACAAAGATGTTAAAGGGCATAATGTTACACGTCTCTACAATGAAGACATTGCATTCCAGCCTGCTGGATCAAACTGAAATAAACAGGCTACATTCAGGTCGTGTCAGAATTAACATAATTATGAGATGACAACTCAGAAAATCTATTCTGAGCTGATGATGTTCTCATTTTTAGAAATGATTAGTTATATGGCAAGGCTTACAATGCCAAATAGATGTCATGTGCTCGTTGTTGTTGAATTTTACATTAACTCACTTCTACATGCTGGTTCATTTTGCATGATGTCATGACGGTCAAGTCATTAATTAATACATTTTCAAGTCAATCAATGTTCAAGTTTGATGACTTTTTCATTGTTGTTTAATCAGAGTGATAATTCCTACATGAACAGGTGAGGACGCGAAAAAATTGCATACAAATAAACTGCTAAATAAAATCTATTAAATAAAAAAAATTATATTCTGAATGAATGAATAAACAAACATTATATTCAATGCTTAAAATTACAGCTAAAGGAGCTTCATAACATTAAATATATATATATATAAATAAACATTTTATTAAATGCTAAAAAGTATACATAAAAATGGTTTCATGATGTCATTTTGCATGACGTCAAGTCACATGAAATTCAAGAATGGTAATTCCTACAAGATGTGAATGCATCAACAGTTACAGAGAATTTAATCTTAATGCAAAAAACAGTCTGTTGTAAAAGAAACATCAATGTGGACAACATGTGCTGACCTTTACGCATTTTTTCCGCCTGTTCCTTCCACTGTTTCACCTCATTCTCGTTGACAAGCCTGAAAGAGGATAAGTGATGTGATTTAAGGAAAAACTCATTACTCCAGTACAGATCTTGGTTTATTTGGCAAAAACTTAATGAGGGCATAAAAAAACTACAACTACTATAAATACAATACAGCAACATATGGATGCCAAAGAAAATCTAAAAAAAAAAAAAAAAAAAAAAAAAAAAAAAAAAAATTGAAAAAAAAAAAAAAAAAAAAAAAGAGACAAACTCACATTCGAACCACATTCTTTACATTGAAGTTTTCTAATGGTGTGACGTCAGGGTCGTGACCTTTGTCATTCTGCAGGACCATCTGTTGAACAATGCGGTCCAGGAGCAGCCAGTACTGCACTGTGTTCCCACTTCTCTTATCTAAAACAAAGTGCAGATTCAAACATTTCTGCAAAGTCATTTGTGGCATTAACCCGGCTAGTTTTTGCATTAATAACCAGATGACTATGCATAATTTAGTTAAAAACTAAAACTCTAAACAATGAGGTAAGCACTCACGAGGCATTAGCAGGCAATGGTGAAGAATAGACATATAGTGCGGATATGCATCTGTGTGGGCCAGCTTCTTCCGTACAAGCTCAAAAACCTGTGTCGCACTCTTCGTGTCTATATGGATCTGAAAAAAGTGTATAAATAGTTCAATTCCATACAATAGTAATAAATAGCAAGGTATATGATTAAAAATACATATTATTATTTAAAGAATAATATTTAATAATATAATTTTACATTTTATAATACTAATTGTAAACAATATATTTATTTGTTAAATATTATTATTTGTTTTTTATCTACTCACAGACTCAAACCGCCTGGATAACGTGAGCTCATCATCATTTCTCAGCATCTCAAAGTAATCCAAATGCCTGAGGAGACAAAAAAAAAGAGAAACAGCAAAATCAAGATGCTCACATTTTCTGATAAGACTCCATTAATAAAGCTTAAGTTAGCAATTGTGGCCCTTACCTGTCTAAAGTAGAGTTTTCATGTGACCTGAGTTTGTCGATGATGGGCTGAATCCCCAACATGAGGAACTCGTATCGCAAATGAACCCGGAACTCAAGGCTGGCCTACAGGTTCATTAAAGAAACACTTACTGATCTTGAGAGAACTGAGGGGTTTTATAAACAACAACCTCTAAAAGGTGAACTATGGGATGAACTATTCCTTTAAGGGCAAATAGGAGAGTTATTTTTGTAGATGCTTATAGAGGAAAGCACAGACCTGGACAGTGAGTAAATTAAAATGCATTAAAAAGTGTGGAAACAGCCGAAATGTCTTACTTCGCCAGCTCCTTGGCTTAAAACAGCGTTAATGAAGGACATAATGGCCGTTTTCAGGCTGACCTCGTCCTTGTACCGCCCTGTGCTTTTGTCCAGATCATTCAGCAATGTCTGTGACAAAAAAAAAAAGACGACAATGGGATTAGCATTTATCCTGATACAGACTCTCTTGATGTTTTCATACTTGGATTAAAGGTTATAAACAAACTAGCCCACCTGAAATCGTGTGCGCTCACAAGAGAACTTTTGATAGTGCAACATGGCCTCCAAAATCTTCTTGTGGCCGCCTGGCACTAAACACACCGCACCCATGATCTCCAGCACCGCCACTTTGGTCTTGACGTTCTCGGTGGCCAGACTCTGAGCGATGATGTTGATGCTCTCGGAGTGAGAGAGCACGTGAGCACGACCCTGGGAGTTGTTCATCAGGGCTTTGATGCAGCCAATGAGGGAAGTGTGAATCTGAGACTCGGTGGTCTCGTAATCCATGCTCTTCAAGAAGTTCAGGATGCATGTCAGGCCGTCCAAATCAATGAACCGTGTTACAAACCTATGAGGAATGAATTCAGCTGTTCGTTAAACATCTTCCCCACTTGTATTAAGTTTCATAAGCCATGATAGAAAAAATAAAAGCTTTAACTTTTAAGCCGTCATATCATTCATGTTTTCATAATTTATACATTTTTTAATTTTTCCCAGATGTCCCCTTGTAATGCTTTCTCAGAGTTACCATATGATTTCCTAGTATATATGGAAATTAATATGGAACACAGACATTTTAAATAAATCAATTAATTGTATAAAAAATATACAATTAGTTTGTAATTAAATTTAGTACTGAATTAATCCATATTTACTCAATAATTAATTAATTAATCAATCAATTGATCAATCAGTTTGCCCTTAATTTATTATTTTTTGTGTGTATTTCTAACTTTATTTATTTTTAATTTCTGCAAGATTGGGCCTCCATAACTATATATTTTTTATATATTCCTTTATTCCAAAAGAGAGAGAAAAAAAAATCATATGTCATTATAGTGAATAAAAAACGTCTCTTTTTCTCTAATTTCTAAATTTTTCTCTTATGAATGAATTGCTGTAGAATGTAGCATATTTAACGTATTCATTTTGATATCAATTTAAATTAAATATTTTTTATTTAAAATTAAAATACATTTAATTTTTTGATCAAAGTTTTATTTTATTTCTTGGCAAAAGTGAAGAGATGACAGGAAATTATGGGGAGAAGATGGTGCCATGGGACTGCCACACGACATGGGCTGGATTCAAACCCACAATAATTTGCGACATGAGCACCAACCCAGGCATGTGTGTTAACCGCTAGGCCACGGCTCTGAAAACAATTTGTAAATCTGAAAATAATTGACTCCACAGGGAGGTGATGAATGTGAAATAATATATCACATTGGTAGCTAGATTTATAGCCCCTATAAAGCACTAGACTTTAAATACAATTGCCTAAAACTGTCAATGGTTTGGAATGGTTTGATATGCAGCCTGAAGGTTATTAGGCACAAAGAGGGCTGGAGTGCTTTGACCCGAGCCCTGCAGAGGTCAGTGCTGATGATCTGTGACCCCAGGATCAAATGGTAAAAGCAGGAACCACTAAACAAACTCATGTGTCTGTGAGCATGTGTGTGATGAAAGTAATCTCATTTGCATAATTAGACCCCAAAGCACACACCATAAGGGAAGCGTTTGTTTATTAACAGAGTGAGGTACTTGCCAATGGAAAAATCATTGACGTGTTAAACTATTGCCTTGAGACAGCTGTCCTCATCTTCAAATGAAGGCAATAATGTAAGCTAAGCATTTTTTGTTGCTGTTGTTTTGATTTAGTGAGCAAATATGGACCATTTGTGACCCAGGACCACAAAACCAGTCTTAAGGGTCAATTTTTCACAATTGAGATTTATATATAATCTGAATAAATAAGCTTTCCATTGATGTATGGTTTGTTTGGATAGGACAATATTTGGCCGAGATACACCTATTTGAATATCTGGAATCTGAGGGTGCAAAAAAATACTATTTGAATATCTGGAATCTAAGGGTGCAAAAAAATCTAAATATTGTGAAAATCGCCTTTAAAGATGTACAAATAAAGTCCTTAGCAATTCATATTACTAATCAAAAATGAAGTTTTGATATATTTACGGTAGGAAATTTACAAAATATCTTCATGGAACATGATCGTTACTTAATATCCTAATGATTTTTGGCATAAAAGAAAAATCGATAATTTTGACCCATACAATGTATTTTTGGCTATTGCTACAAATTTACCCCAGTGACTTAAGACTGGTTTTGTCGTCCAGGGTCACATTTGAGATATAAAGTCCACCAAAAAAAGAGATGTTTTGAAATATTATTGCAATGTAAAAATAACCGTTTTAAATTTTTCTGTTTACAAAATAGTTCTCTTATGCTCAAAAGGTTGCATTTTTGATGAAAAATACCGAAAGAACAGTACTATTGTGTAATATTATTGCAAATTAAAATACCGTTTTTTTCTATTGGAATATATTTTAAAATGTAATATTTTCTTGTGATGTCAGTCTTCAGTGTCACATGATTCTTCAGAAATCATTCTAATATGCTGATTTGTTCCTTAAGAAAATTTGTTGTTGTGCTGAAAACAGTTGTGCTGCTTAATATTTTTTTAACTGTAAACTGTAATTTGTTTTTAGAACCGATGAATAGAAAGTTCAAAATAATGGCATTTATTTGAAATAGAAATCTTTTGTAGCATCAGAAATGTCTTTGCTGTCCCTTTTGATCAACTGAATTCATCCTTGCTGAATAAAAGCATTAATTAAAAATAAAATTTGAACAGAAGCATTGAAACCACATTTAAAATCTTATGAATATCTTGACATTACATAACAAAATAAAATATTTTTTTTAAAGAAATGATCAAATACAAATTTGGGGGACTTTGATAACTGATATATATTTGATAAAGACAAAGTGTGTGTATCTATTTGTGTTACAAATGTGTAGACCTCATAGGTTGTGTCCGCAGTGCCGTTTTAAGGCTTTCGATAGTCTTGTTGCGTTCCTCCTCCTCTTCCTTCTCCAAGGCCAACAGAGTTTTCCTCTGTAAAATAAAATGAGATGCCATGCTTACACTAGAAGCACATACAGCATGCTAGCTAGCTTAGATGTACATGTCTAACCATGGATATTACATGTTATGTGTTTTAAGGCCTCAGCGTCCAATGGCAATGTAAAATGTAAAACATCAGTTCATAGACATTAAAGAACAAAGAAATGTCTTTAAAAATGACATACTTACAGCTGCCATTGAATTGAGCTGGTCAATGTAGTACTCTGGCCAGCTAGTAGCACTTTTAGTCTCCTCTTGTTCCTGAGAGAAACAAATAAATGGATTAAAAGGCACAGAATTAACACACTATCTTTAAAGTGCCCCCATTATGGATTTTTGAAAATTACATTTCATGCAGGGTGTAATGCAGCTGTATGTGAATGTAAACAGTGAGCAAAGCTGTTGTAAAGCTGAAAGTGTATCATAAATAAAGTTATTGTCT
>NW_015546234.1:149570-163571 GCF_001515605.1 Sinocyclocheilus anshuiensis | reverse complement strand
TCTGAACCGCTGATTTTAAATTCTAATCCCATTCCACCAATTTCACGAGTCACAAATTCTTACATTTGCATAATGCCCGCCTACGTTCTGCGTGGACATCCTGAGAAAAAAATGTGTAGCTTGTTCGTGTGGATAACGTAATGTCAAGAAGATGCTGTGCTCTGCGCTGTAAAAGGAAATTTGGTTTATTTTCACTTCCAAAGGACGAGGCTGTGAAGACTAAAATTCATTTAATAAATTAAAATTCATCTTAACTAAGATACCACAGCTGTAGAACCACAACATTTTGCTGCGTTCCCGTCATTTCACTGACTGCGTCTCCAACCTCCGCGAGCTCAATGCAGGATTTGTAAACCGGTTGTCTTTGAAAGATGGGTCATGTTTGGGTCTTTACAACCAAGCTGTGGGTCCGGTTCGCTAACATAAGTGTAAAACAACTTTTTTCCCTTCTGATTCTTTCTTTTTAGAACAGAGTGGAGCACTATTATTATTATAATAGGATGTAATATTGGTAAGTCGTATTCCAGTACTGGTGATGGGCGTTCCTTTTCCAACATGTGCTGTACGCAGTAGACCAATCACAACAGACTGGATCATCAGACCAATCAGAGCAGAGTAACATTATGCAAAGGAGGGGTTTGGAAAGATGAATCTTCTAATTACTCGTTGAGGAATAAAGTAAAATTAAATGCATATTATAAGAAAATTAAAGTGTTTTTTGACCTTGCATGCATGTAAACCTGTTGTTGGGGACTCACAAAACCAAATTATGAACATTTCAAATAGCATAATAGGGGCACTTTAAATTCTATCTTCGAGACATTAGTTTCAGCATGTCAGCATGAGTATATAAAAAACAAACAAACATGGCTCTTGTTTTCACTTCAAGCACACGTCATTAATCCACGCTGCCCTCTGCATGATGCTGGGATACGAGATGTGTGTTGCACACCGATCAGGGCCCACACAACAGGAACATGACACTGGGAATAGAGGAATGTGAATCAACATATTGGGAATGAGCTGCAGAAAAGTGTGGTTTCGGAATGTTATTGGGAATGACATAATTTGGACGCTTCGGTGGGAATGAGACGTTCCCGAGTCCGCAGCAATGAAAAATTATCTTTATCTTGAAAATGATCTTATTTTGATACTGGCCAGTTGTGTGAAACCAAATATTGAGCTGACAAAAGTGTGAACTGGCTTATCTGAGAGGCATTTATTTACTTATTCGTCGCTCCTTTTGCCTTTAGATTTTTGTTGCTATTTTTTTAATCTGTTTTTTTTTCATATTATTTCTTTGGTTTCTTTGTAGTTTGAAGCCGGGGTTTAATTCAGGTCTCATTTCACTCGAGTAACATTCATTGCTTATATGTAACCGAAGCAAATCAAACATGCAATAAGATTCACACTGCATATATTCCCAGGTGAACATCACCTCCCCCAACATGTACACACTTTCCCAAACATACAGACTTAGAAAAAACAGATCTGAAACAGAACATCACGCTCAAAGCGCTGGCAGAAATAGCACACACTTTAAGTAGGCCAGCAGAGATTCACAGACACTAGAGAAACAACACGGATCCTAGATTCAGCCAATGCCGCATTAGCACAGAAGGCAAGAAGGAAAGCAGGGAGCTATGTAGGGAGTAATGAATCAAAAGCGAGTGGATCTTGTGAAGTGGGACAACTTTCTTCTCAAAACAAGCACAGGCTGTCTGCGCGGCCACTAATAGGGAGTTTAATTATAGCTCATGTTCACCGAACACACAGGAAAGGAAAAAAACTGGCATAGCAATGAGCTCCTTTACAGCTACTGTGTGGGACGTTTCACACCCTGCTCTACCAAGCCTTTTGGGAGATGATGGCATCTCACAAATAGGCATCTGTTCGGACGAGTGAGAAGTTTTGGATGCTGGCCTGGAGACCCCTGATCTTCCACTGTCCTGCATATTTCTTAACTCCCCACTCACCATTTGGCCTTAATGAGTAAAGCATTAATGTGGATCTCTGGCAGGACTCATTCTCATGTTATGGAAGGACTTTCCTCTGCCCTGATACCATGAGCACTTAATTTTCAGACAGACATGTCATAACGACTGTGATTTTGTTGGTTGAGGTTGGTTTGGAGAGATGCTCTTTCTAAGAACCAGCCGTGCTTCAGTGTGTTCAGTTCAGATTATCACAATTTCAAGAAATCAGTTAACAGGAAGATGAATCAGCCCAAAGATCTGCAAATGCCAAACTGACCGAAAGTATCAACAAGCAGTTTAAAGCTCATTTTTAAACTGCACTGCTGAACAATCTCAATTGTTGCATAGCAGTCAAGTGAGACTAGCCAGCATATTTTAACACAAATTTTGGGATATCACATAAAAAATGCTGGATTGAAATTTGTTCACACCAACAAGATTGTTGAAAAGAGATTTTCGTATACGATTTGTCCGTTCAGAAGAATAATGTGTAAAAAAAACCGGCATATTAAAAACCTTGACGTTAAAAACTCCTAATGACAGGATTAAAAGTCATTCATTCAAATTCAAATGTTTATCACACTAAACATTCATGGTCACACTAGAATTTGTGTACTCAGAATTTCTATGGACACTGCAATGCTTGCAATATGACATCTTGTTCACTGATGTCTTTTTTAAAAAACATAATTCTACATATAATACATAATTTGACTTTACTTTACCGCAATGCTCCAATCCTGCAGATTTAAAATTTGCATTCAGCTAATATGCCACGCCGATCTTCTATCTATTAGACACACATCTTCATGTCATATGAATACCGATCTGAACTTTGTAATGCACTAAAATTTAGATGAGCTTACGTCTCCTGTCTCCCGCATTCGTAAGCGTATAAATGGAAGTCAATGGAATGAAAAATGCAGTGTAACCGGCCAAAGATAAAAATAACACCAATTCAATTCTTTTAAAAAATTTAAATGCTGCTTTATTTGCTAATTATTTTCTGCAATATTCAGATTTATGCATTGATTATATTCGTAACTTGGACTGAAACAGTCAATGTTGTCTGCAGCACTCCAGGTCTAATCTTTCACATCTGCCAGACAGCAGTGGGTCAGAAACTCACTCTGCTCGATTGAACCCGCTTGACTAAGTATTTGTTGGCCCGCTGCCCAAGGAACTCTGGTGAAAAGCTTGATAGCCCCTGACCTCGAAAAAAAAGAGTCCAAGACTCTATCTCTTCTTCCCAATACGCTGAATGCTTAAGCATTCAGATAGAGACGAATGTAAGATTACAGTGGACATCAATTTATTTTTCAATTTATCAGAGAGCTCTGATTACCAATGTTTATTTTTCCACAGTGGGGACAATTGAAGTGAGTCAGATGAATATCCAGACTGACTATTCTTAACCGTCCTTTGCCAGGAGCAGGACAGCTGATACTGTACCTCAAGCTTTGGTCTTGAGCCAGCAGAGCTTGCACACCTGAGCGCATTGAGGCATTGAGTTCAGGGCACAGGTCAATAATCACTGTGCTCAGCACACTGTATAGAAAGAAATGTCAGCAGAACAGTTTGGGAATCAAAGATTAAAGACTATTAAATACTCTTATGTACAGTATAACAGTACATACAGTTACAGGACTATGTAAATAATCTCTGATATGACTGGCCTTCACATACCATAAGCAGTTTTCAACATAAGAATAGTACATTTAATTTTCAAAATTATGACAATTATTATTATTACAATCTTACAATGTTTTCTATTTTAACATATACATAAAATGTAATTTTTTCCTGTGATGCAAAGCTGAATTTTCAGCAGCCATTATTCCAGTCTTCAGTGTCACATGATCCTTCAGAAATCATTATAATATACTGATTTGGAGCTCAAGAAACATTTCTGACATTTCTTATATAATATTAACAATGTTGAAAACAGTTTTTTGCTTAATATTAGTCAAAACCATAACACATTCTTTCTGGATTCTTTAATGAATATAAAGTTCAAAAGAACAACATTTATTTGAAATAGAAGTTGTGTCTATTATAAATGACTTTACAATGCACTAAAATTTAGATGAGCTTACGTCTCCTGTCTCCCGCATTCGTAAGCGTATAAATGGAAGTCAATGGAATGAAAAATGCAGTGTAACCGGCCAAAGATAAAAATAACACCAATTCAATTCTTTTAAAAAATTTAAATGCTGCTTTATTTGCTAATTATTTTCTGCAATATTCAGATTTATGCATTGATTATATTCGTAACTTGGACTGAAACAGTCAATGTTGTCTGCAGCACTCCAGGTCTAATCTTTCACATCTGCCAGACAGCAGTGGGTCAGAAACTCACTCTGCTCGATTGAACCCGCTTGACTAAGTATTTGTTGGCCCGCTGCCCAAGGAACTCTGGTGAAAAGCTTGATAGCCCCTGACCTCGAAAAAAAAGAGTCCAAGACTCTATCTCTTCTTCCCAATACGCTGAATGCTTAAGCATTCAGATAGAGACGAATGTAAGATTACAGTGGACATCAATTTATTTTTCAATTTATCAGAGAGCTCTGATTACCAATGTTTATTTTTCCACAGTGGGGACAATTGAAGTGAGTCAGATGAATATCCAGACTGACTATTCTTAACCGTCCTTTGCCAGGAGCAGGACAGCTGATACTGTACCTCAAGCTTTGGTCTTGAGCCAGCAGAGCTTGCACACCTGAGCGCATTGAGGCATTGAGTTCAGGGCACAGGTCAATAATCACTGTGCTCAGCACACTGTATAGAAAGAAATGTCAGCAGAACAGTTTGGGAATCAAAGATTAAAGACTATTAAATACTCTTATGTACAGTATAACAGTACATACAGTTACAGGACTATGTAAATAATCTCTGATATGACTGGCCTTCACATACCATAAGCAGTTTTCAACATAAGAATAGTACATTTAATTTTCAAAATTATGACAATTATTATTATTACAATCTTACAATGTTTTCTATTTTAACATATACATAAAATGTAATTTTTTCCTGTGATGCAAAGCTGAATTTTCAGCAGCCATTATTCCAGTCTTCAGTGTCACATGATCCTTCAGAAATCATTATAATATACTGATTTGGAGCTCAAGAAACATTTCTGACATTTCTTATATAATATTAACAATGTTGAAAACAGTTTTTTGCTTAATATTAGTCAAAACCATAACACATTCTTTCTGGATTCTTTAATGAATATAAAGTTCAAAAGAACAACATTTATTTGAAATAGAAGTTGTGTCTATTATAAATGACTTTACTGTCACTTTTGATCAATTTAATGCATCCTTGCTGAATACAAGTATGAAAAGTATAAATTTCTTACTGACTGCAAATGTTTGAATGATAGTGTATTTTTAAGATATTATTCATACATTAACATATTGCATTGACAGTCCAGCACCTTATAAATGTGTGGAAAGAGAGTGTAATAAAAGAGATGACTGCTTTGAGTGTTGTTTCCCAGGGTTGACAGACCGATCAAGAGCCTTGCAGATAACATAATCTCCACCTGCAAATGGAGGCCTTCCTGTTTGCTTTGGACCAACCACTGCTTCCCTTATCCTTCCACCCTCCTATCCCAGACTGAAGCCCTGGGGAAGAGCGCCAAGCCCGTTTTACTAGTCCCAGGCTGGGCACTGTGCTGAGTCTGCATGAATGCTGTTGCACAGCCACGGGCCGTCTCACGACAGACATATTCTTCCTTAATCTCATCCATCCGCTCACCGTCTTAAATCTTTTTCATTGGTTCCATGTGTTGAATCGTAGAGCATGACCTCCTCATGCAAGTAGAGCGAAATTAAATGTGGCTGAAAGACACTTATCAAAACACAGAAACGGCAACCCAATCTGGCCAACCGCACGCTCTGATATGCTTCCAAATACGAGGATCAGGTCAGAAAGCAGGTCATTTACAAAACATTTATAAAACAAACAAAAAAAAACCTTCTCATCGCTAAAACTAGAAGTCAAAAGACAATTTTGAGCGCCCTACTTCACGTCATGCCCTCTTTCGGCTCAGTGTCCCATGACAATGAGTAATTAGGTCCGTAATTGGGACACAGCATATGTGGCTATACAAGAAAAGATGTCATGGCCAGACAGATGGCTGACCTGTAACCAATACCAGCTTCTGAACTACTGCAACTCATAGATAAGAACATCTAAGTAAAATCCCAGTGGGGCGCTTTCTTTTAATGTATCATATTATGGTATATTAAGCGTGGGGAGATTCCGTTACCTTCACTGTGCTGAAGCTGAAAAGAAAAATCTCTCCATATCACATATCTAGAGAATAATCGAAGGTTAGCTAGAGTACAGATTTCTTGTTCATCCCCCTGCAACTATATCAGTTAAAGACAAGAGATGCACAATATATCTGCTCCATATCAGTTATCGGACAATATCTGTTTTTTTTGTTTTTTTTATCAGTATTAGACATTGTTATTAATAATAAGCCAGTGTCGGATAATTATTTGTTTCCACCTTTTTTAAAATTAAATTCATCATCTAGCAATATCAAACAGATAGAGATAGATCATGGCAAGCTTAAACTGTGGTTCACAAATCCCGGACTCCTCAATGTTCACAAGTTGATGTAAAGCAAATTATAATTAAAATTATAATGTAAAATTAAAATTAAAAAAAATATTTTACAAAAATAAAAACAACTCAAAATAAAACACTTAATAAAAAATAAATATTTTATTTACTTACCTGCATGTCATGTGACCCTTAACCAACATCAGAGAACCGTGAACATGTAAATTTGCTGTTAAATTACTGAAAATGTCAACTTTAAAAAATCAATTAAATCAATTAAATATTTTAGATCAAAGGGGTTCAGCTTAAAAAAAAATTTTCTTTGAAAGTATAGGACACTATCAATTGTACTTTCTTTTTAAGAGCATGTCAGAGTGAGTTACTATGTATATCTCATAATACAGTGTTTTAATTTTCTCTTTTTTAAAGTACAGATTTATAATATCTATCATCATAACATAAAATAATTATCAGCTTTTTGGTCATGTCCAGAATATCAAATTGTGTATATACCTATTGAAAGCACCATGACAAACACACTTTCCCATACAACATACTCTCTATGTCCAGATATAACTACTTTCCTACTATAGTGTGCAAAAAGCCGTACAACAAATGATTAATATCTCCAAATATGTAGAATTCATAAATTCCTAGTTGACATGCTGCTTCCACTGAGATTCTGAAGTGCACTTCTGACCGACATTTTACTGTCCCAGAGGAGGTGTCATATTTGTACATTTCAGAGAACAGCGGCTGACGTTGTAGGTCACGTGACAATGCCAGCATGGCGAATACAGATTGCATTCATGCTATGCACACGCATACTTACAGAACAAATGTTATTTGTATGAACATTTAACTAAGAGCAATCAAAGTGCCTGTAGTTTATAGACCTGCAGGATTTTGCCACTTCACTGTGCTTTCTATCCCCCTGACTGTATTGATGTCACATCACCGGCAGGTAACCACCGACCACCCACTGTCTGTGTCTGTGTGTGTGCGTCATGTTTCAGTGCTCATGCTGTCTTGAGTTAAACACATGGATTCACAACAGAAGAACAGTCTGGCAGGGCTTTTGTTTGTGGCATCATGGAGGGTTTGATGTCATTAATGAACTCAGATTCACACTGGTGCTTCTCTGCTCTCTGAGCTCCATTAGGTCATGGAGGATAAATGGTATGACTTGGCCTCAATGTTTCCTGCATACCTAAACATACAGTGGTGTCCAATAAAAATTAATAAGTGTGATTTCATAAAACAGGATTTGCTTGTTAAAAAAATATTACGCTAGAGGAAACTAGTGTGAACAGAATCACACGGTGGTAACAGCAGACCCATGCGATGGCCTCGCGTATGGCAAAATACAAAATGGACAGTAAATTCCTCTGTTCCTATCGCAAACTAATCAAGACTGAAACCTTTGCTTAGAGTTAAAGAACTCGTCATCTAGCACAACTCAACAGTGGCTCAATGACCCAGGGCTAGTAATGCAGTGGCTCTCAAACCTTTTGACTCCATAATTCACAATAATATCCATCCTCATGATGTTTCTAGTCATTTGTGAATTACTGGATAAGGATTAAGCATAAGGACTTTTAAAAGAATGTTTTACTCTAAATTTCTAAGATTTTATTAATTTATATTACTTTTCCAGGTCTAGAAATCACACTTTTGAAATTAAGTTACCTCATATATATACAGGTTATTCAATAGACTGGGAATTAAAATAAGAAATGTCTTGTTTTTTAGTTGTTTTAAATGTTTTGTCTTAATTATAATCATTTTACTGTAAGTCATCTTGAGACCCCTCTGGAAGTTTGTCACCATGTCTTGTATTTGTCGATCATAGTTATGTATTAATACAGCAGAATGAAATGACCGTTATTGCAAATGAGAAAAACTACAGATTATTTATTCTAACTTTGTTTTTGTTTTTTTTTTAAAGATCATTTAGCATATAATATAATAATTGTTTAAATAAGACTTTGGAAATAACATTTGAGATACAAAGAAACGTAAATCAAGAAAAAATTATCTGAAGTAAAAATTGTATATTGTGGTAGCTCAACTGGCCAAACCAGGCTAGTCAAACCCAACTAAAACCAAACCAAACAAAAACACAAAACAAAACGAAACAAAACAAAAACACAACAACAAAAACACAACCCAAAACAAAAACAAAACAAAACAAAACAATGCTTTTGTTAAGCTTTGCCTTCTTTAACAAACAGTAAGTAAAGCAGAGCATTTCTCAAGCAGAAAGTACCTTCTCATTATAGAAAGAGTTAGTTCTCAGATGTTGATGAAAGTAATGCCTAAGAAAATAGGCTGATGTAAATACTACCAAACTCTCTCTGCATCAACAAACTGGGTATCCTGAAGAGCAGCATGCACTATTTTACTGTAGGTCGCTTTGGTTTGAAATCATCAACATAATGTCAGAGAAAGTCTCTTCATTTTGTCTTTAAGAAGTCTAACATGTCCACTTATCCAAAACCTCTGCTGACACTTAATTTACAATGAAAAGATTAATGGAAACATTTAATAGATTAGCCATTTTTAAATCAGAGAAAGTGGAGATGAGGGGCATGAACTCAGAATCCTGTTTCTTTCAGACGGAGAGGTGATTATGTTAAGCACTTTGATATATGAGATGTTTAAACACCGTTCTGACAGGATGCCAGTGTAATCTGGTGCACTGAACCTTTAACCGAGGATGAGAGGGTAAAACTCCCACCCACACACACACACACACACACACACACACACAATGTCCTAATGTTGGAGAGCTCTAACCTTCTTCTTGCTGCAGTATATCTGCCATTTCTTTTCTGCTGGTAAGGCAAACATGGCCTCTCTGTGCTTCTCTGTGAGGTCCAGCTCATCCTGAAATGAAATTAAAAAAAAGAGACAGAAAGAGAAAAGACAGATTAGATATTTTTGAACCTGGAAATGGCAAAAACAAACTGTAAATCCCTCGAGGCACAGTCAATATCCAGCCACAAACCAGTGATAACAGCATGTGGAAACCACAGAATGTTTTTTCAACTTTCTCCCACCAATCCTCCAGCAGAGAGGACACAGAGGAACAAAATGCCTGTGATAGCAGACAGAGTAATTGGTGATATGCACTGCAGACCTGCTGAAATGATATTTCTTTCCACTGCATACTTATATATGACTGGAAAGTTAATAAACCAAAGTCTACTTGACTTGAGATTGGAAAACACAAAGGAAATGAATCATATGAATTACAGTGGATATATCTCAGTTAATGGAAGTTTTTATATCAAATGAAAATACCAATGCTTGTTTATAATCAAAAGCCAGGGTTGTGAGTCAATCCTGAATTCAAATGAATTTGAACTGAAGAGGCAAAAAGAATTAAGATTGCAATTCAGATGTGAATTTAGGCTTAAATATTAAAATAAAATAAAATAATATAGGCTAATAATATAATTATCTTTTTAGTATGAGTTAAATATTTCTATTAAAAGTCTGTGATTGTTGAAATCTGTAAATTTCCTCTTTCTGTCCAATTCAGCATTCTGTGGAGCGCCTCAAATTCAATTCAAATGTATTACAGCTCGTTGTGAATTCTGCCCAAAACCATCTGTAAACATTGAACGACTGACGACTGAACAATCAATGGCTTTGGCAATGAAAGTCCTACACATAAACTTCTGCCACTTGTAATTTCTTTTTGTTTTGTCCTTGAAATAGCAGTTCACCTCAACAATCACTGTGTTGTGGTTCGTCCTCACAGTGGGTGTGGGTTTCCACAAAGAAAGAACTGGTTTGTTTGTTAGCTGCTCTCGACATGGGAGTCCCATGCGAACTGAGGATTCCACTGTGAATTCCCGCTTGTACACATACATCAGTGAAAATATTCATATTACAATGTATATGGGAGAGAAATCCATTCACTTAAGAACGCAACTAAATCAGTGTACAATCAGAAAGAATATTTTGTGACACGAGGGTGGTGTTCCCTTTCTAAATGTCCTTTTAAAAAGCACTCTGTTGTCCTCCAGAGACTCTGCAAGATTTTTCCCATAGCCTCCTATATCCATAGTGCACTCCACTCTGTTGATTTATATTAAATGCTGAGGCTTTTTTCAAAATATTTTTATAAAAATATATAAAATAATGTACAATTCTTTGGGGTCGGTAAGATTTTTCTGAAATGTTTCTGAAAGAAGTCTCTTATGCTCACCAAGGCTGCTTTTATTTGATCAAAATCAGTTAAAATAGTAATTCTGTGATATATTACAATTTAACATAACTGTTTTCTATTTTAATATATTTTAAAAATTAATTTTCAGCATCATTACTCCAGTCTTCAGTGTCACATGATCCTTCAGAAATCATTCTAATATATTATGATGATGCTGATTTGCTGCTCTAAAAACATTTCTTGGAATTATCAATATTGAAAACATATTTATGAATATAAAGTTCAAACAAACAGCATTTATTTGACACAGAAATCTTTTGTAACATTATAAATGTCTTTACTATCACTTTTGATCAATTATTGCATCCTTATTGAAAAATATTAATCATAATGACCCCAAACTTTTGAACATAATGTACATTGTTCAATAAAGCTAGCAGTCCACTAATGTAGACTTTCATGTGTCGGTTTTATTTAAGCATTCAAAATATAATGGCTGTTTTGTGTTCTTGAGCAGGCTGAACAATTTGGAGAAATGTTTTGGGTTTGACCTTGTGCACATTACAAAGCAATTTTTTTTATCATATCAATCCTATATGAAACACCTGGAGAACATGATAGTGGAAAAGGACATTGTCTCAGCAGTCAAAGTTGATTGAATGTGAACTCTACTAACTGAATTGGATCACATTCAAGGAATGGATCCACCATCGACCTGCCCATTTCAGCAGCAGTACCTAATAAAGTAGCCTCTCAGCGTACATCTCTCACTGTAAATCCTTGCATGTAGCGACCTGTCTGCCAAATCTGGTAATGGCTTCCTGTCTGGCAGTTCTTGGTGACAGTGATGTCCCTGATGCTCCACAGGGATGCAGGAGAGAGCAAGAGCTGCTGTTCCTCTCATCCGGCCTGGTGTCTCTTCCATCCCTCATCTTCCTGTGAATCCCCTGGCCTTTAGCGGAAACGAGCTGCACAGTCAGCAGAAAGTCTAGACATCCCTGGCATACACGCATAAAGAACATACGTGTACAGAGTTTTGTTACAGTCAAGGACAGCCAGACTACAACCAGGATGTTCCATTCATGCAGAAAACCACACCTTGCCTTATCTGAACCCAACACGCCACATCAAGCCTCAGCCTTAGCTGCAGAACAAATATTAAAGCCTGAGCCGTGTGTATCAATCTATCAATGCTCTACAACACTACAGCAAACCTTTCAGCACTCATAATCAGGAAAACATCCCATGTAGAACATAAACTCTCTATTGTAGTCTGTACAGTAATGATTGTGCTGCCAAATCAAATCTTGATTAAAATAAACTTGCACTCTAATGGACAATACAGTTGGATAACTCAAGTTACATCAATGGAAATAGCTGAAGTGTTTAAAAGAAGTCATTTATTTACAGTTTACTCTATAGTGGTTTACTGAAGCCATACAGTATACAGCATTAGCTATGTCTTCATGCTTTATACAGATGTTAAAGGGATAGCTCACCTGTAAATAAAAGTTCTGTCATTATTTATTCACCCTCATGTTGCTCCAAACCTTTTGGTTCCGTAGAACACAAACTGAGAAATTTGGAAGAATGTGCTGGTCACTCTTTTCCATGCAATTACCATAGCTGTTACCATCCATATACTTTTATAAGCATTTTGGAATATCATATAAAAAAAAGCTGAATGGAAAGGCCAAGATGTGCATAAAACCTTAAAATGTGCTTAAACACATTTTGTGCTCAACTGAGGTGGATAATTATGTGATAAGAAGACATGCACATAAATATAATGTAAACTAAACACATTTACTGAATAAATTCGAGGATGTGCAACAAAAAACCTCTTGTGACTTTGCCTCAACAGCTCTGAGACTGGATAACTGAACTAATCAGCTGACCAATCTCATTGCACACCGTCTCAAATGTTATTTTAGCCATTCTGAAATGCCTGAGCCCAAGTTTGTCAACTACTTTGTTATATATAATTATTCACGGTATTTAGAAGTGCCCACGATAACAATACCGTGCATATTCATTACCGTGATATATCGCATTACCGAATACCGGCACAAGTCTATTGTCAACAAAATGATTTTGTATAATTACCTCCCAGAATTGTCTCTCACGATTACGTTCCCACACATCAGGCATCCGCCTCAAAACGCAAGACTATTACAGCATTTGTTATTGTTAGCTATAAGCTACTTTGGCTTTCCTGGTTGCACCAACTCCCAGTTGCATAACTTAGAATTTGAGTCAGTTTCCCAGGAAGCAACTATTTTGTTTTCTTGAACACATAAGATGTTTTTTTTATTTGTGAATGTTGTATGCAATGTTCCGATGTTTAAATTCACAAATTTTGTGCAACATTTTGTAAGTCTTCTAAAGTTATACGATAGCTTTGTGTGAGACATATATAGAAATTTAGGTCATTCTTCAATGAAAATCATGACATCCACCCTAGCTCTCTTTGGTGTGGTCATGAGAGAAATGGCATTTTCCAATACGTGAACGAATCAATCGGACTGATCTGCTTACGGAATTCAACTTGCTGAAGACTTGTAATATGATGCATGAATCATGTGGACCACTTTTGTGATATATTGTAATTGTATGGAAAAGAGCAACCAGTAGCCTACATTATTTTTCTAAGTTATGCAGGTTTGGAAAAACATGAGGGTGAGTAAATGATGACAGAATTGTAATTTTTGGGTGAACTGACCCTTGAATTCTATGCCATAAAATGATTATAATGCTATAATTTTGGTTGATTCTCAAATGTCATATCTAGGGCCAATCGTAACACAAAAGACCTCATCTAATTCTATGAAAAAAGACATCATGGCTAAATCACATGGAAACTCCCTTCATGTACCTCATTATTTTCATTTTATCCTGAAAAGCCCCTTTGTTCTGAGCAGATTTTTGTAATTCTAATGTACTCAGTGTGCTGAATATGATGAATTTGTAAGAAGACTTTGCCAAGTGCTGACATTAAGCTAAATTTGCATAATAACCTCATAATAAATGTCAGCTACAGTAATTCAAATAATTACCCAGGTATCTTCTACTAAATAGAATATTACTTTTCTTGAAAAACAACGTGTGCATAAGCAGGCAGGTTGCCAGTCACACAACACTGGTTTACAAACTCAATAATAACTTGCTAGAACGGCACGTGCTGAGAGCATGAAATCTTTCTGTGAGAGCTGTGAAAAGAGAGCAACTGCTGCTGCTTTGTGCTGCAAGTCAATTCAAACCCAA
>NW_015546234.1:135601-149560 GCF_001515605.1 Sinocyclocheilus anshuiensis | reverse complement strand
CCCAAGTACAGGGAAAGAGAGGTTAAGAGCGGGTCACACCAAAAACAAGCAATTACCCTGCAGTGCAGTCTAACACACAAGGCCACTCAATGGGACCCATTGATGTGCAAAGTGGAAGCTGGCAGAGATGAAGGAGTAAACGAGAGAGAGAGGCAGAGACACGCCACACTGCTGCCATTTCTATTCAAGCAAGGATTAAAGACAACACATCTGATGGATCAATTACAGCTCTTTAATTACACTAAATTAGAGCGCAAACAAGGAGGGACTGAGTATATGGAAAATTATGGTTTGGTACTTCATTAATTAGCTCTATAATCAACAAATCAAAATATTAGTTTAGTGATAACCATAGCGGGTTTTAAAACAAAAAATGCTTACTAATCAATATGATATGATATGATATGATATGATATGATATATGATATGATATGATATGATAATGATTGCAGATTAATTGTCCTGGCCAATATACAAGTCAAATTCACTGGTCTTACCAGCAGATATAAAACTGTACAGAAATGTTAAAAGTTGGCACCTACCACCAGTTCTGAGAACATGGCATCCAGCTCGTCATAGCTGGGGAGGGGCAGCGCGGGCTCCATGGCCTGCAGGGCAAAGTCCTCCCGCAGACGGTAGGTGATCTCTGGGTGGTCACTGCTCTGAAAGCAGCAAAAGAAGAAGGACACGCCATGCCCTCCACCTCCGCGTTTCCGTGGTGCCATAGCTGCTTCAGAGTGGGGGCTCAAGGGATGATGGGAATGAGGGAGTGGTGGTCCTCCCCCAGGTAGGGAGCTACGCTTGGGTCACTTAGCCCTGTGAGAAAACATAAAGAGAAAAAACTATTGTCAAGACATGACGTCTTTTCTTAGGACAAAGACTTTCATCAGCCTTGATAAAGTCCAGGCAACAACCCGATGATCTAACAGTTCTGCTTCATCTAAAACTCTAAATCAAGACGTCAACCCAGTATGACTCTGCTAGGCCTAGTCAACACCAAAACAAGTAGTCACATAATGTGCATGTAATCATCAGATTGGCTCATTCCAACTAACCACATCACAGGAGTGACTATGGACCACAATGCATCACTCTCTACATAGGATTACAGAGGTTGTGCAAATTAACACAGCTTGCATCCACATTTGTCGGGGCCACATCTATATTTAGGACAATAGAAAGAAATTCTGGGTGACCACAAACAAAAATAAAAAGCCTTTGTAAGATCCAAACATGACAAATAAGAAGACAAAGACTGCAAGTTAAGTCACTTGATTGGGTCAATGACAAATAAGTCACAATAAATGTGTTGACAAAAAATAAAAGAAATAATCTTAAAAAAAAACAACAACAAATCTTAGAAATTCAATCTTTGTACTGTTTCGTAAAACTTAAAAAATAAATAAATAATACCAAAGATGTAATTATTATAATATATTAAAATGAACATTTTTAATTTTGTAATTATTACATTATAATAATTACATCTTTGGTATTATTTATTTATTTTTTTAAGTTTTACGAAACAGTACAAAAATTAAATTTCTAAGATTTGTTGTTGTTGTTTTTTTAAGATTATTTCTTTTATTTTTTGTTAACATATATATAAATAAAATTGTTGTATATAAATGACAATTAAGCCAAATTATTTATTTAGGTTTTCTTTTTACATTTTAAATTATTTTTAAATGGAAATTTAATTAATTATAATTATTTAATTATAATTTAATTTTTTTCCCTATTATAATATAAGGACAGTTGCATCACCCTGACAATTTTGACATCTGACATCTGCCACCACAAAATAAAATGAATAAATAAAATAAAATTTTAATGCACAACATATAAACATGCTTTTTAAAGAAAAGGTGCATTCACGTCATTTTATGTATGAGTTGCATTATTGTGTTTTTGAATAAATTAATAAATCTAAACCATACTGACCCTATTGCCATTTAATAACCTCAATAATCCAAGAGTAGCCTCTTATGTTTGACATACTTTCCAAAAATGAACAACTGCTGTAAGAACAATGTGTGTATGGCAGAATTCACTTTATAGAAACATATGCCACTCAAGCCTAGCAGCAGAAGGTCCATCAGCTGTCTTTACAGCTTTGCATTTGGGTATGGAACCACAAACAAACAACACATGGTCAGAACAATGAACAACACGGTCGCAACATTGAATCTGCAAAACCAGCAATATTCTCTGCCTTAGAGAGACGTACAGACGTGCAGGTGTGTGCAAACACCTGTGAGGCATTTCAGCGCTGATAAAGCGGGGAACCGTTTGCCCTGTGGGCCAAAGAAGATGATTCTGATCACAGATGGCTGCCCTGAGGTCACTAAGAAACACATTGTGGGAAAACACCCAAGACTTCCAGATAAAAACCTGACAGAAGAAGATTGAGGATTATTCTAGGAAAAACTAAAGGAACGAGGAACTTAAAAGAAAAAAATAAAGTGGATGAGAAAGTGTTTTCAAATTATGCAGGAGGAGATGTAGACGTTCCTAGCCAAGTCTTCCCTTAAGTGGGCGAGTCTGGCACTGATGCCCCTTCACCGCCTGTCGGTCACCAATATAAATCGACACAGCTGGAGTACAGCTGAATGTAACGCCCCTCCACAAATCCATTGCCACAGTGGAATTCCCAGCTGCCCCTCCCTGAAATTGGAGTTGGTCGAATCCCGACTGCAACTGCAAACTTCAATGCAGCCTTGGTGAGCACAAGAGACTTCTTTCAATCTCTAAACCGTTACTCGCCTCACCCAGCAGTCAGCGTCTGGTTGCACTTACTGACATCCTGCATACCGACAGGAGAGATCTGGTTGGGTCAACTCTGAGATCATCCCTCAGTCCACGAAAGATCACGAGCCACCATGCATTCCTTCCCTACTGTGGTGCAACATCAAAACACGTGCCCTGTGGAAGAGACCTGTGGCCCTGCAGTATACAGTGAGATTGGACTCCTTTAACCTGCTGTGAAGAAACTCTACGCCACTGCTGGCACACCAACAACACTCGCTCTCTGCCTAACCTCTGGCTGACTCCAAGCTGATAATAAAATAAACTTTTTGTTTAATTGATTTCTGAGTTGTTTAACTGATATTTTCTTAATATAATTTTTGATATTAATTAATATTATTGTTATTTTAATTAAACTTATTTTTTCGTAGCTCTTTTTTTTTCTTTTAAGCAGAAATCTAATGAGGGTTATGTGTATTTTTTGCTTGTTTGTTCATTGCTTTTTTCAAGTTTTAAAAAATATCAAGATATTACTAAAGAAATTCTAAATTAAAAATAAAATTAATATAATAAAAAATATTATTACATTTAATTGTTTTTATTAAAATTATTTCAATATTATAAAAAATTATACTTTTACTGGAAAACAGGATTTTCTGTCAGATTAAGATTTTTTACATTTCCAAAATCTGTCAAATCTCTAACATTCCTTTTGAAAATCCACTCTGTGCCAAAACTCTGACGGTCTGTGTTTACTGTAAGTCAACATGGACTGGGTGGATTTTGGACTTTTGCGTCAGATATGGCCAATCCAGCCTTTGGGTATTTTTTTTTCCCAATGTCTTGCCCAGTTTTTGGAAATCTGTGCTGTGGTTTATTCCAAAGTGGTGAATGGAGAGCTGCATTGCAAGTGGCCCTGACCAGAGGAAGGTAGTTCAATCATGACAACTCTCGGAAGATTTAACATGTGCCGTGAGTATTTAAGACATACTGCTGCTGCACAAATAGCATATAAAATAACCCGTAGCAGATCTATAGAGGTGGAGCTGGGGAAGGTGAAGGGTTTCAGAGAAACTCTGAAAGCGTGCTGCAGGAATCTCTAGTGAATGCTAGCCAGCCATATAAATGCAAGGCAGTAAGCTCATTGGCTGCATATGCAGCATGAACCAATCAGCTTGTGCCAAGTCGTTTAACTCTCTGAATATCATCAGTTACATTAACAACCTGTCAGCCTGCACCATCTAGAGTTTTAATGACTGAACTATATATTTATGGCTGGAACGGCAACAGTAAGAGATGATGAAATGAATGAGGATTAATTGCACATACAAATTACCTCCATTTTCACCAAAGTGGAATCAACAACTGTTACAAAGTCTTGACATTCTCACTGACATCAGACAAATACAAGTGTCTTTAGTCAGATTCAATCGGTCACAAATCAATTAAATAAATGTATATCCTTTGATTAAAAACAAAATTACACTATATATTAAAATACAGCTAAAATAATTAAGATTTCTGTTTTGTCTTTCCGTAAAAATATCTTAGGATTAAAAAAATCAATTAAACTGATAAACATTTGTACTGTATATGATAATAAGGCCCATTTTCAGAGAAGATGCAATGAATATGAGTGCATTTTTTATTTATATGTTTTACTGGAAATTAAGACAAAAATACTACTTAAGTATTTACTTAAATGTTTCTTAAAACATTATTTCTTGGCAAAGTCACAAACCATTAATAGAACTGACCGAAACAATCAGAGAACTTATATGCTTTTTTATGCCAGAGAACTAAACCGCAAAATGTTTGACTAAGCAATTATGTAAACTAAAGGCTATAACCTGTCCTCATACATCCTAATATGATCTTTGATTCCATCACTGTTTATTTACATGCATTTATAAGCAGCCTACATTTTGACAACATGCTAATCTAAAATTTGCATCATTAAGTAGCAGTGAGGTTAGAAGTGCTAGCAAACCAACCTCAGTGTTATGCATAAAATATGTCCATTATGTTCTGTCACAAGAAAGAAATTATTTTTTAGTTTATTAACATGGTATTTTAATTCACTCACAGTTTTATTGCATTCACATATTGCCATTTAACAAACCATATTTTAAACTGAAACCAACTATGTGGAGGACTTATGACTTGTTGACACAATATAATCTCTCCTTTCTTCCTATTTAGCTCACACAACAGAGGCGGTCATGTGACCTGACTGCTTTGCATAGAGTAAAAAACAAACATGACTGCCACATGACTGCCATAGGGGTCGCCGTTTAATCTTTTACAGGCGGATTATGATTAAGCAATATTTAATTTCTGCTGATCCAAACGACTCTGATGAAGGCTGTACAGTATGAGCCTGCAGCATTAGAGGGAAATGCAGTGGGGTCAAGAGTTTACTGTGAATCACTTCCTTGTTATTTCCATAGAGGTGCAAGGTATGCTTAGCTGGAAGACACATGAGCAGGAACAAGCAGTCTTAAGTGTTTACTGAGACACATTTGAAACTTCAAACAGATACTATCAGGAGAATCAGAAATGGACTGCAGACTGTAATTGTTCCATTTAGTAAAACACAGAGCTCAAAAAGAAATACGATAAAAAATCGAATTACCTTGAGACTACATTCTTTAAACATTAATGGGGTCCTATTATGCTCTTTTACAAAGTCTTGATTTTGTTTTGGGGGTGTACTAGAACAGGTTCTCATACTAGGTTGTTCGATAAACACATTCTTTTTTCACATATTTTACATTATTACAACACCTCTCTCCCCAGTCTGGCATGAACGGCTCGAATAGTTCCTGTATCAAATGAAGGCCCGCCTTCTGAAACACGAAAAGTGCTGTGATTGGTTAGCAGGGCTACTGTGTGTTGTGATTGGCAGCACTCGGCGCCTCATTGGGAAATGTCATCACGCCCCTTACCATAGCCGCCTGCGAGCTTCAGTGTAAATATTGTGTCAATATCAAATCAATTTGAGCGCGATTTAAACCCGGATGGTTATAATAACCACTCTAAGTTCGTCTGCCTTGGGAAAGCTAGCGTGTCTCCGACATAGTGATAAAACTCATTGCCTTCTCTAGTGCAGCTTAACCAGGTCTCGTCCCATTCGTCGATATTTGTGATATCACAAATCCCGGAAAATATGCGTTGTAGTCCAAACGAGTCGTTCGTTGTAGTTTTTGAAAAGTGATTTCTGTTAAATAAAATATCTCCCTTTGAATGGACTTTGAGCTTTGTAACTTTGCAACATTACAGACTAACTAAAGTTGAAAAAGTGAAAAAGCATAACAGGACCCCTTTAACCCTATTGTTTAAAGTTTCCAACAACATAACAAATGAGTCTAAAGAAGATAAACAAGAAGCCGGTGAAGGTGATACAGTGAGAAAAACACATTTCATGACAGATGTCACAGCTCTACCAACCAGTGCTGAGGAGTAACTAGCTAAAAGTAGTGCCACTACCGCTTGTTTATTTTGAAAAGTGTATAGTTACTGTCATGCATTGTCAAAATCCTTACAATATATTAATTACAAATATTTAAGTAGTTTGAGAGCATAGGGAGACTAACTCAACCAAAGAGTTATTTCTGTGCAATTTGCTTGTCCCGATTCTCTGATTGGTGGAGATTTATCTGTAGAATCAAGCAGGAATTCAGCTGTTAAATATGATTATTTAAAAAATAAGTTGAAACAATGCAGGCTGGTGGCTTCAACAAAAGCATATGCCATTGATCTTGTAGCTCACACTCACAGTAGGTCTCTCTTCAAAGATTTAGTAGTTATTGTTCAAAATCAATTACCCAATGGAGAAAATGAACAGTACTTCTAGAACCCAACTGTTGCACTCTGTACTGTCACATGTAGCTCGTATCTTGCAAGGTTACGGTTTCATAGTAGCTTCCCTAACTCTCGACAACATTGTCCTTAGAAGGAAGTAGAAGCATTTCAGAAGTACTTAAATTACTGACATTACAAATTTTATTTATTTTTTTTGTCATCTTCGAAAAGCACAATTTCGGTGGCCAAAATGTATGAGGAGAAAGCACAGTTACTAAGCCTTTTCGGTTACTAAGACCTAAGACCACAAATTGTCATTTGTGACAATAAAAAGGGAGAGGGGTACTGTTGAAGGATTTATACAAAGGAGTTTAGTGTAGATCGCTACTGTAAGCCCACTGGTGTTCATATCAATACAGCGACTGCATTAATCTTCCAACTCACTCACCTCTGCCCCTGCTGAGGGTTTATCTTCCCCGTGGGCCTGTCCTGACAGGCCACATTCCACACATAGCCAGCTGAGCTCTGCACAACCCTACTGCCACCTCACCACACTCTTGTCACTCGTCCTGTGTCCTCAGGGCGCTAATGGTAATTGGGTTCAAGTCTGCGTTCGAATCCAACACCCGTTTGACTGCTTCTGTTGTTTTTTGTGTCATAGAAACAGTCCATCTTCCTTGAAAAACACAATGCTAAAGACTGTTTCACACCACATGCACAAGTAGTGAGTAAGTGAATCAGCAATGTAACTACAACACTGTCAGTGAATCTGCATCTGAACTGCCATAAATTATAAAATGGTTATCAGGTGTGGCCATTGACAATTATTTTCTCTAATTCACATTAGATTGTATGTACACACAAATAAATAAAACAGAACCCAAACTCTAGCTGTAAATGGCTTAAATCACCTGGATTCAGTCAGATTTACTGAATAGAATGTGCTGTTTGTGTGCCATTAGCCTCTTATTTGTATGTATCCGTTTACTTATTTCATTACATTCTGCTGTATGTATTGTGACTCAACTTTAGGGCTGGACAATAATTCAATATCAATATATATTGCAATATAATTTTTTTTTTCAATTAACAGTGATAGGATTTTTAAACACATTTCCAATATTTCAATATACATTAACAGTGTCCCCCATACATTTATTTATTTGATACTTCAATATCAACACTGACTGCCACAAATAGATTTTCCAAAAGGCTTTGACAGTTTGACATCGGTGAATAAACATGAGCAGTTTGAGCACTGTACGTTTCAAAGTCAAAACGCGGCGCGGGTGTTTTATATGATTTATTATTTATTATGTGTCTTTGACGGGAACCGACTGTCTTCAGAAAATTTTCGATGGCATATTCATTTTATCTGATAAAGTAGCATTTATGAGCGCTACAGCTGTTACCGGGGAAACAGCTGTTTCTGCCGCTCCAAAAGCGCCTCCTGCTGGCAGAGAATGAATTTGCATTTTCAATAAGCCCGTCTCTAGCAACATGTGTTTTTGTTTTTGCTCACTCTTTTTTTCTGTTTTCTACAGCAACTCTGAGCACTTTTCACTTTTCAGAAATATATCGCAATATAAATTTTGGCCATATCGTCCAGCCCTACTCAACTTAAAGCGTCACACACACCCAAGTCATTCCAAACCAACTATAGTAACAATACACCTGCAGACAAAGGGTGGCGATGCAGTGCCATTTAGTGTCTGTTGTTGGTTTGGAAATCAACATAAACATCATTCCAGTCAGTCAGGTCATCAGAATAAAAGAGAAATGAAAGAAAAAGTTAAAAGACAAGAATGAGAGCCATGTGTCAGGATGTAGCGACATTGTCTTTATCCACTGTGACAGGCTGAACAGCCCTCACTCACCCCATCAGGAAGGCCTGTACAAAACAAGGCCATTTCATCCTTCTATTTTTTCTCTCTCCATCCATCTTTCCATTTCTCTTCTCAGCTCCTACTCAGCAAAAACTAAGTGCACTTAATCAGATAACTTGGCTGGAGTGATGCCCGGATTAGCTAGGGGATACTTTATATTATACATGAAGAATTCAGCACAGAAAAAGGCTTAAAACTGCATAACAAGCATCAACATATACAAGCCAATTATATCTTATTATAATATATGGTGGAACTTCTGTGGAACAAAAAAAAAAAATCACAAAATTATCTGGCTGTGTTCTCTTTTGTGTATTAACCCACAAAGAATGAGTCAGTCTTTCACATAACTTTACAAGTACCAGGCAAACCGTTAAGCAAAAAATAAAGGCAATTATTAGTGATCCTCAATTAACAGGTAAACTGAATACCTCTTTTGGCCTAGTTTCATAAAGAATGCTAAGATCTATGGAAACATCACAAACCAAGAAAAGCTTTCAACGATTACACTGAAAATCCAGTTAAAGCAGAATAAACACTTATAATCCCTAGACAGTGTCTGCAACCATTTATAGTTCTGTTTTTATAAAATGAAATAAAAAAGCACTAGTAAATATTACAGTTTAAAATAAAATAAAATAACACACTGCCACAAATGCTGCAGTGCCACAGTGGCAGTTAAAGCAGAATAAGTTGAACCCCTAGTCCAACAGCATCTGCCAAAATTTACATCACTTTTTACAAAAATAAAATGAAATGAAATAACTCTGCAGTTTGTTTATACTGGTTGCCTGGATTCTGTACATGACTGTATTGAACGTAGAGTCAACAGGAGCGTTTCTGGGGTGCAAATTACATTATAACATAGTGCCCTTGGACCATTCTGGGAGTGACTGCCAAATCAGATTTTCTCTCAGAATGCTGACAACAGGGCATTCAGGGGTAGCAGCCTTTTACTATGTACAGGCCATGTGTTGATCTGTTTTATGGCTGCAAGCATGCCATTTCACTTGTCTGAAGCATTTACAATTTAATTCTACAACTAGAAAGTGTTCACACTGACAGTGATTAAATCACAAATGTCACAGTGTCTCTGAGTCACGTTCCTACTCGATTTCATTCCCATTGATAGTCATTGCATTCATTGTTTATTTGCATATGGTTATCCTCTGCTCAACTTTGTTGCATCATCAATGGTTGATGTTGTTCATGTCACAACAAATCACCAACTGTCACTGAAAAGAATAACGTCAAGTCAATTTGCTCCTGAAAATCAACATTGATGTGAAAATCCATTAAGTAATGGCCATCACACATTGATATTATTGAGTAGCAAACAGTGATGCCTGGTTGATGACACCAGCTTATATGGTCAGTAAATACTGATACCAGGACAAAACTTTCAATGAAAAGAAAAGGGGTCAAACCTACCATAGAAATCGAAAAAAAAAAAATGGACATGTCCCAAATGACAACATTAGCCCAAGTCTACACTTGATGTCTAGTTGATAAAACCAGCTTTTATGGTCAATAAATACTGATACCAAACAAAAACTCTCAATTAAAATAAAAACAGTCAAACCTAGCCTAAAAACTGAAAAATAATGGAAGTGTCCCAAATGACAATGTCAGCCCTCACTGTCCTTCAAATCTACACTTTGATGCAAGGATTGTTGAGTAATATTCCACTGTAAAGTCCACAAAGGTTAACAAAAGGTTTAAAAGATGCACCCTTCTGAAACTTAAAATGACAAACACGACAGTCTACAGTCTTGACCACAAAGCCAGTCCACATCAAGTGTGTCATTTGGGACGGGGTCAACGTTTCTCAGCCCAGCACACATTTCACACACCGATAATGCTGGTTGCACTTAAAATAGCTTCTTAAATCAACATTGTGGAGAGCAGCACTGGGGAACCATTGAGTGCTCCTCTGCATGAGGACTTGTTCACCTGGAGAGTGAGATATAGACTGAAGCTTTCAAAAGAGGTGTTGAACAACACTACGATTGTGAGAAAAGCTCTTCATTAATCATGAGGGTGGTGGTAGCTATTAAGCTAACGGCTACATCTCCCCCCCATGTTTTAAGGAACACAGTATCTGGATGGAAGACCGGAGAGAGCTTCACAGCACGAGCCAGGCACGGATTCCTTCAACGTGAACCCAAAGCTGGGGTTCAGATTCCACACTCCCTCCTGTCAGGGGTAATTTAGAAGGAAAAACAGGAGGAGAAGATGAAGAGTTTTGAATAGCTGCTCCCCCTTGCAGACAGCCTGTCAAACATGTTCTGCAGACAATGAGACCACCATCCCCCCTTTCGACACTTGCACAAACTGCATACACAAGCACGTACACACACATACACACACACACACACACACACTTGTGAAAAGCATGAGCAAAAGCATGAGCATTCCTCCGACACTCCCATCTGAGAAGCCAGGCCAAACTGGGTTTAACAGAATGGTGACCTTTTATCAGGGGTTCATTATCCTACCCTGGCCCTAACCCAAACACAACACTAACTCGTGTACAACCAGTTAAACTCAAATTACTGGCATATTATTTTAAATGTAAATATGCATTTTTCTTAGTGATGCACAATATTGATTATTGGCTAATACATACACAGTTTTACATAAAGTATATTAAAAACACAAATTGTCCAGTATTGTGTATTAGTGCTGTGTTCAAAATATCGATACGACCATGTATCGTCACAGAGATTTGACGATACGAGTATCGATACAGCTGGCCCAGTATCGATATTGTGGCACGTGTGCAGCAGTGGACCACGCTTAATTTGTAAAAAAAAATTAAAACGTTTAAAATTGAGCAGAAAAGTGCGAGGTTTCTAAGAATTCAGTGCAGTCATGTATCGTGATACGTATCGTATCGTGACTTTGCTGGTGATACACAGCCCTATTGTGTGTGTATATATATATATATTACTCAATAATTAAATAATTAATAACCCAACCCTAATAATTAAATTATAATTTTTTTGTCTACATAGTCTATCTTGATAGGCCTGTGGCCAACCATGCATTTTAGCAAAAGCAAGGCCTGATTTTACATTTTACTGCACTGTTCTGGTTTAAACAGCTAAAGCCCTGAAACAGTGAGTCAATGTAGCTCACATTAAAGACAGAGTAAGTGATATTTCAAAAACACTTTAGAAAACTGATTCGGGCCGATGTGCCGCGCCGCTCACGTCCGTAGACACGGTGTAACATTGGTTTTGCTTTGTTTCACAGAACTAATCGTTGCCTGGGTTGCGTACGTATATGTGGGGCGGAGCTATCAAAATAGAGGCAAGACCCTTTTGGGGTAGGGGCGTGTTTGTTTTGGTGATTTCAAATATCAACATTGGCTACCAGAAATCACTTACTCTGCCTTTAAGAAGCTCAAAGACAGCAGTTATGTTTGCAGATGGTAGTTTGAACTTGCCTCAGCCTGGGGCCCACGAGAGTTGTGTTGGCCATGGATAAGAGATGGAAGGAGTTCAGTGGTGAGATACCGGTGAACTGTGAGACCCTGACTGTCAGGAAATGACACCTGACTCAGATGTATGGTGGCTCGCTGACTCCATTGACCACTGTGAATGCTAACTTGATCCTATACTTCCTTAAGGCTAGAGATATCCTCACGGACAAGGATAATGAGCTATACATTCAGATATATAGCGAGAAAATAGGTTTTATACACTTTGCATCCTGTCAATATTTCTCCATTCACATAAACAAAATCATTTAAAATTGCACTATGCACTTTGGACATAAATATGACAACACAGACAAAACATATCATAAATTTAGTGATGTGAGAGCAATATATGGCAAAAGTGACACGTGTAGCAAAACGTTGCATTGAGGATGCTATCAGTCCCTCCCTTGCCCTGCTGTTGCCATGGCAACCAGCACATGTATCGTAGACCAGCATTCAACCCACTTTTTTTGCACTAATCCAAGGACAACCACAATAAAAAAAATAATTAACTTGCATTTTTGATGACTTCTAACAATTTTCCGATGACTCAGTGAAATGAGAATCTGTCAGCTTAATTTAAATCCTGCAATCCAGAAGGTGAGCCCCACCCTCTTATTAAAAAACATTGAATATTTAAATTATCCATTATCCTATGAGATAGTTGATGGGTCAGTAGAAATCTCCCCTGATTTCAGCCCGAATATTCACATGAATTATGAATGACACCATCCAGAGCTCTACAGCTGAAAGACCCAATACATCAAAGAATAAAATAAAAATAAAGTAAAATAAAGGTCAAGAGACATATAAAGCTTCAGAAACTACTGCTTTGAAACCATAACTGCCTCAATCTTAACCCAGATACCTCTGAGGCTGGGGTAGTGCTTGAAACAGATGTGACAGCATCATTTTGAACCAAAAGACCATAAGCGATCTCAATATGACAGCTCAGAGCATGAAAGATACCATGAAAATGATCACTCATGCTGGAGTAAGGCAACCAAACAACTTGTTCTCCTTTCAGCTTTCAAGGTGATCTCTGTTCTCAACGACCTCTTTATCTCCGCTCACCCAGTCCAGTCATTAAAATGGATGCATGCAACCCTTTTAATATTCTCATTTATTATGTGTATGCATAATTCAGATGATTAAAGGAAAGCTGCATGCCTTGTGACCTTAACCACAGCTAAAAACTGGTGGACACGCTAGCACTGCAGAGCCGTACACGTCCACAGCCCTCAGTGAGAGAACGCACACCTGCCCTTCAAGGCTTTACGAGCTAATAAAACAGCTCAGCTGCCGTCACAGCTAAAGAACAGCACAGGAAAATCGCACCGCAAACGTTCCTTCAGACTGTTATGAGATTGAAACAACTCTGCTTGTGTTAACTTACCCTTTATGCCTTCGCTTATGGTCCGTTTAATGTTACATCCCTCAAGAGGAAACAAGACTGGCTCCAGAAGCGCAAAGGATCTTCTCTAAAATGCTTGAAAAGAAAGTAAATTCAAGGATGTCACTTTATTCATTATGAAAATAAATATGCCATACATCAGTCCCAAAATGCTTCCATATCTGAGAGCCAGTGTGAGCGATCCTCCTCGGCTGACCGGTAAACACAGATACAACGTCTCCCTGCTGTTCAACAGCCTATCTCATACAAAAGCTCAACCAACCCCTTGTCTTTTCCTTTCTCTCTCTCTCTCTCTCTCTCTCTGATGACACAGGCACAGATGTTACTATCGACAATCCACGCCTCTTTTCAACAGCCAGGACTCTCATAGGATACAGGCTGAGTTAGACTCCGCCCACTGCTCTTCTTTCCCCCTCATTCTCCCTCCTTGTGTTCTGCTGCAGCACTGTTTACAGTTTGTTTAGAGAAGGGCTGTGAGATGGACAACCCAGGTGTGTGTGTTCACTGCTATTTGTGTATTTGTGCGTGTGTGTGTGCCCATATTTTGGGCTAAATCTGAGCTAAATCAGACAAAACCTTATTTTGGAATATGCTCATGTATAAATATATATTCATGTATA
>NW_015546234.1:117878-135507 GCF_001515605.1 Sinocyclocheilus anshuiensis | reverse complement strand
ATAAATATATATTCATGTATATATATATATATATATATATATATATATATATATATTTTATTTTTTTTCTTCTAAAAATGCAGAAAGTTTCTGTTAAGATTGAATTTTATAGCTAGCTGTATATAAAAATAATAGAATCTATGGAATGTGTGTGTGTGTCTATATGTTGGGGGCTGCTTAAGAGAGTGAAACAGTCAGTGAATCATCTTAAGTCTTTTGTACAGAGTATGTTATCAGATTCGTTCGGAGGACTCAAGCTAAAGAAAAAAAAGAGAGCATAGAACTGAAAAAATCCTGCAAGAGAAACAAAGAGGCACATGATCAATCAATTAATCAATCTCTTATGGAGAAAGAGAAAAAAATATAGACTTGTATGCAGGAGAAATGTTTGTCCAATAAAATGCTGGAATGACAATATCCCCTATCAACACAGGATCGAAACACGGGACCATTGTATGGTGGTCTTGTTATTTCACATTCTCCATCAGACCAAATTTCTTTCCTTGCATTTGAGTTTTTACGAACTCCATGGTATCTAGTGTCGTATTTGAATGAACAAATGGTCTTGGCAGCTTAATGGACCCTTTTCACAAGACTGTGATGACGCGTATAACGGTCATCAGCATCGTAAATCCTTTTTTTTTTTTTTTAAATGTATCTACATTTATAACACTATTTTTTGTATTATATCACCTTTTCATCAAATTACAAAAAAACAGTTAACGCTAATGCGAGGGTGTTTCTAATGCAGCGTCTATGGGAGGGATGGTAAATTTGACATCGTTCTCTCTTCTGACAGCCGTTATCAGTCTCTCTCAATTTTTTTCCTTTTATTGAAAGTCATGAAAACACTATCGTGGAGTTTTTCTTTAGCTATTTGAGCAAATGGGAATGCAAAAATATATTTGTGGTACTCTCCCATTCACTGCTATTCAAGTTAACCCAACTATGACGACTTCCGCTGCTGAGAAACCCGGAAATGTGAAAAGAGTCCATGCTAAAAGCTTCAATCCAATTTTCAAGCAGCAGAAAATTGGATTAATGGCTTAAATAGTAAATTGAGGAAAATCTGATGGTAGGGGGTGTAATATCTTTTGTTGTGGTCAGCACAGGAGACAGATTGTGGCAGCTGCGGACATACTAACTGGAGAGTAGGGAACAAAACACTGAAGCTACCCTCCCGTGGAGCTTGTGGAAAGCTTGTCTGAAAGTACTCACAACCTCTGCCGACCCTCGGTAATCAACCGATGACAGCCTGAACACAGTGGAGCAAGTGTGGTAGTTGTCAGTCAACTGATAATTAAGAGCGTTTGCTCTTCCTGTCTGTTCTAGTACTGTGTTTATGGTAGTTAAGCATGACATGCACAGGAGTCTCTAAGCTGGAATTTCAGAAAGACATACAGTTGTAGCCTGGAATGTCTAAACAAATACGCATACGGCCAAAGAATATTCCTTACAGATATCCATGGCTTCAGAAGTGTAGACAGTCTACTGTATATGATTGTATTTGGTCCCTCTGGCAAAACTTTTACTCTACTGTTTATTTTCCACTTCATAAGGCTTGGTTAATAACTGACAATGTGTAAGGAATATGCTAAGAGCTAGACTCAGTTCACCTGTTTAATCAACCACACGGTAACATGACAGGCATCTGCTTCCTTCTGAAAAGCTCCACCAGCAGCTGCAAAAACAGACGAGCCCCATTCCCATTGGAATAGCCACGAGAGAGAGACTGGAAGAAAGCTTATGGCTATGAAGAGGAGAGGGTGGGCTATTAGGCTGGGAGCTAATAGGGGTCTGAAGCAGGGCAGATATTTTATGTGGAAGTGATATAGACGTTTTGGCCAGTTGATTTTTTAATTATTACGATTGTAAACTAATAACATTTTGGCCAATACAAATATGGAGGGACTCACCGATGTTACAAAATTCTGATCGGTGCAGATAAGCTGATATTTTCTCTGTGTAAATATATTTTAAAAAAATTGGGGCTGTCAAATTGATTAATCGTGATTAATCGTGTCTGTGTGTACTGTGTATATTTAAGAACAGTGTTGCCAGTAAGTTACTGTAAAAACCCTTTGAAATGTCTAACAGTGCATATAATTAAGATGTAATTTAAAATAATAAAATAAAATCTAAGATGAAAAACTTTAAATGTTTTTGAAATAACAAAAATGTTAAAATGTTGTCTTGGTAACTAACTGAAATAAGTTTAATTTGAAGTACTTAAAGGGGTCATATGATGCGATTTCAAGTTTTCCTAAAGCTGAAGCTGCGATTATGGTAAGGGGCATTACATTTCCGACGCGTGCTTGTGGTGTTCGGCCAATCACAATGCACTGGGTCAGCTGGCCAATCAGAGCAGACTGCCCTTGTCAAAGGAAGGGGCTTTGTTGAAAACTACATGTTTGAGAGAGGCAGGGCATAGAGGACCTACAATAATGTACAGTATTTTGAAAAATAATGTGTTTTTTGAACATTAAAGCATGTCAACATATTCTGTTACACCAAATACACAAAATAATGATCTTTAAAATAGCATCATATGACCCCTTTAAATTACTAACTAAAATAAAATAAAAATGAAATAAACTTTAGAAATATTTTAAATAATAAAAAAGACAAAAGCACATACTACATTACTAAAGAAAAATTTTAATAAAATGTATTATAAAAATTCTAATAAATGTGAAAAAAATGAAAAACTAAAATAAAAACAATAGTAGGGCTGCACGATAAATCGCATGTGATATTTAACGCGCATCTTCGTCAGTGAACAACGGCTCTGTGTAGTTAATGCTGCTCAATGTGAAAGCACGCAGGGGATGGAGATTTACCGCTGATTACAGAACCAGCTTTCTGACTAGATGCGCATTAAATATCGCATGCGATTTATCGTGCAGCCCTAAACAATAGAATAGAATAGAAAAATTGTCCGATAACCAATATGATACCATTATATTGTGCATCCCAACCATAGAAAACCATCTATAAAAAAATTATTTTATAGATGACTATAAGCTGCCCATTTTAAGCTACTTTAGATTATTAAAGGGGTGCTATTATGCTTTTTCACTTTTTCAACTTTAGTTAGTCTGTAATGTTGCTGTTTGAGCATAAAAAAGATCTGCAAAGTTACAAAGTTCAAAGTCCACTTCAAAAGGAGATATTTTATTTAACAGAAATAACTTTTCAAAAACTACAATGAATGACTCGTTTGGACTACAACGCATATTTTCCAAATACCGACGAATGGGACGAAACCTGGTTGAGCTGCACTAGAGAAGGCAACGAGTGTTATCACTATGTCAGAGACATGCTAGTTTTCACAAGTCAGATGAACTTAGAGTGGTTACAATCATCCGGATTTAAATCACACTCAAATTGATTTGATATTGACGCAATATTTACACTGAAGCTCGCAGGCAGCTATGGTAAGGGCATGACATTTCCCGACCAGGCGCCGAGTGCTGCCAATCACAACACACACTAGCCCAGCTAACCAATCACAGCACATTTCGTATTTCAGAAGGCGGGCCTTCATTTGATACAGGAACTATTCGAGCCGTTCATGCCAGACTGGGGAGAGAGGTGTTGTAATAATGTAAAATATGTGAAAAATAATGTGTTTTTCGAACAACCTAGTATGAGAGCCTGTTCTAGTACACCCCCAAAACAAAATCAAGACTTTGTAAAAGAGCATAATAGGACCCCTTTAATATCTCTTATTGTGGCTATAAAACGGATTTGTTTTGAAATCTGCTTAAATCAGCCAACCAAAAGAAGGGCAACTTGTACTTGACGTACTTGCAGGTTTGGTCATGCCTCCAAGCTCTATCCGTGTGATGATGATGAGGGCGAGGCCTCTGCCCCGGGGCAGCTCTGGTTGCAGAACCACTTGACAATACATTTTATGTGACCGACATGGTCGACTACACTGTTTTCAATGACCACAAAACACATCATTATCATGATTACCTCAAACAACAGCTGGATTATCTTGTACAGACAAGTGATGATGACGTCATTGTACCTCTAAAAAATAAAATAAAATCAGCATGTGATTCAGTATAATCTAAGCCCTAAAACTGAACATATGTCCCAGATTCTATTGCAATTTAGGTTTAAAGAGCTGTGGCCAATTGAATTGACGTACATGTAGTGTACTGGAACATCTTCAGAAATTTTTACTAGATGCTTTTGACAGACAGAAAAACTAAAAATAGTAACGTGCACCATAGTCTATTTAGTGTTGCGAAATGGATAATTTAGCTCAGTTCCTACAATGCACAATTCACTGCCAAAATCTGTGGCGTGTTCTGCCAAATCTGCCGCCGAACCAGCTCTGAGACATGCCGTCAAAGCCAGAATGAGATCTCAATCTCCTCTTTTAGAGATAGACATCTCCTGAACACCCCACACGCCTGCAGCACAATGCCATGTCTGGGCCGCAGCTGTGCAGACACAGAGGACTATTCTGTTTCTCTTTTATGGAGTTGTTTCCGCCTGTAAGCGAGCTGAATTAGAGTTATCTGATGGTGCTGTGCACAAACCATTCTCTGCCCTGTCTGGTAATCCCTTGTGACCTCCAGGAGTAATATACTTCATAAGGTGGTAAAACCATTTAAAAGTGGTTGCGGATAAAGGGCTATTCACCAAATGCAAATATTCATCAGACCAGATTAATACATTTTTTAATTAATCCTTTGAATTTGTTTTTCTTTAATTTTACGTAAAGTTTCAGTTATTTTGCTGCCTGTTTTTGTCATTTTATTAGTTTTTTTATGCCTGTATAGTTTTTATTTATTTTTATTTTAGTTTTAGTTTTAATTATTTTAGTATATCAAGTTAAACTAAATGAAAACCAGAAATGTTTCTTTGGCAACTAGCTGAAATAATATATGTTTAAGTTTTATTCAACATTTTATTTAACGTTTAGTTCATGTTTATTTTATTTCAAGTAACACTTTTTTAAGGACTAAATGAAAATTAAATTCACTCCAGTACAATAGGTGGCGATGATTGATAAATTCACTATGCAGGACAAGCAAGCAAGACTAATAAAAAAGACTAATATTACAAATAAAAATAAAAACCTGTTCTAAAATCTTATACCTTGATAACTGAAAACTGTTCTACAATAGCAAACTTTTGTGCCATTAATTTGAACTTTAAACATGTGACACTAATTAAATAACTATTTAATGTCGCAAATATTATTATGAATACATTTCTGTTATATCTAAACTCTAAGAAAAACTGTGCATGCATGTTGCTGTTTCAGCCCACCAATTACACTCATACATAACAGCCACATGGCACATTTAAGATGTGCTATTTCCACAGAAACCACAGATCCAGTTCTCCCTGCTTTGAGATCCCTTTATATCACAAATTAAATGCTCGGAGAAAGGCTCTACCCACCCTCACCAAGCTTCTAATTACCCGTGGAATCATCAGATCGGCCCCTCATGGACTGTTCTTGATCACTCACAGTACTGTAATCTTCTGTCCTCCAGCCCTACATACTACCAGAACTCAGAAAAAAGCATCACTCTCACTCATCAAAACAAGGCAATAGTTTTAAATTGAGCTACCACACAGATTTTAGTCAGAGTACAAACCATTCTTAATCTGAGAGGAATAACAAGAACTGACAGAAGTACAATCTGTTCAATATGTGGTATTGTTGTATGTGTCGATCTTTCATCTTTTCAAAAGAGTGTCGCAGGAATGAGTCATTAAACCTAGAAATGAGTCAGAATTTTAGCATTTTGGGTTCTATCATCCGGAAGAGAATTGTTTTTTTAATGGGTTTTGGTTCAATGCCTGTAATAAGGTTGGTTATTAAAAGCTCAAGATATATTCCAAGATTTATTTTACGACATAAAATACTCCACATATAATAAAATATAATACTCCACTCATGATATTTTTAAGCTTTTACATGTCTTGGAAAAGATGGTGGTTAACAAGTGGCTAAGTGGGTCTACAGAGGTTGTCGGGACATCAAACCTCATCATAGGCATCATGGGTTTCAAGCTTTGCTCATTTGTGAAGATTCAAAAGATAATTCAAAAGTCAATGGAAAAACCTTATTGGCTATGATGCTAACTTGGCCAACAAAAGGTAGATCATTTCAAGATGCGGTATTCCTGCAGCACTCTATAATCAAATTCAAGATAGCAGACAAAGTAAGAGAATTAATTGTTAATTTTCATTTAATACTGATAGATTAAAATAGTTCTGTTTTACCAAAATTTTTTATTTTACCCAATATTTTTGTGTGCCATGTGTTTTTTTGCTTATTAACTTAGCAACATGCTAATGCTAATCCCTATTGAAATCAATTATGAGTCAAGTCTCCTGTGTAAAGCATTCCAAATCTGGCACGTATGAGGTTCTATGACAATTAGCCTTAAGCCTTAAGCAGGGTGACCATACGTCCTCTTTTTCCCAGACACGTCCTGGCCAGGATTTCTATATTGCCTAAAATATCCAGCTTTTGCTTTTGTTTTCCTGTTTTCAGACTTGCTGAAGGTAATGATCAAAAAATAGTTTTTGACCAATAACATGCAGGTATTGTACTTAATTGACCAATCGTGGCGCTTGAGCCTTGGGATCTACAGAGAACGGTCAAAGCAATGCAAATATGTGTATATATTAGGTGTGTTCAACTTGAAGCAGCGTTGAGCAGAACGATCAGTGTTTGACATCAAAGTAGCATGAGAGCTATAGAGAGCAGACGACTCCTTATGCTTTCGAATCACTCTTCCGGTACAAGTCGAACACACCTAATATGAACGCGTATTTGCATCGTGTTTACAAGGGACAGGCATTTTTCAATGCGCATTCCAAGGCAATTCTGTTGACCCAAGCTTGTTTGTGCTATCTGGAGAGCAGTTGGCATTATCATCATTACTTTAAATCGCCCATGGGTGCTGTTAAGAAAAAAACCCCACCAGAATCAGTTAAAGTCTAAGTTAAGAACAGTGGTTTAAAAGAGTTAATGATGAACTTTCAAAAGACCTTATACTCAAATGGTGCCAAATTATGGAACTTTGAACTCTTCGCTGCACTGCAGCTGTTGTGAAAGCTGGAATCATGCTTACGCCAGATTACTGGAATCTGAAGGTTAACAACTCTGGTTTAACTTGTTGATCCCAGATGTGTGCTGTTCTTTTTGATGGTGAAACCTTACCGCAGTAATCTCACGCGCCCTGGTGTTCTCGTGCTGGGAACGGCCTGCTAATTATCCTGTTCATCATGCTGCGTTATCCTGTTCTCTAAGAGCCAATAAAAGGCCGTGCTGATGAGGGGATCAGAAGTTTCTCGTTCTGTTATGCGGCATGGCACGATCACATTACAAAAGCCATCCATGTGAAACATCAGCACCAGTATTCCCCACACTGCCCTGCATTTTTCATAAAGCCTGCAGGATTGCGGTAGGCTTGGATGGATAAAGAGAAACTGTGGCGGGGAGTCCATTAGCACTCGCATTTCCTGTGTCAAACCAGACCCGCATGCTTCTGATTGGGTGTTGTTACGGGTGCTGAGAGACACAGTGGGGTAAAGAAATTACCACGTGACTGTTGGGAGAAAGGAAACTAACCCAGACATATTGGCCACTGCTGACTCACAAAGTGTTGCTAAATCCGGTTATCCTCTTACGTGTTTAAAACCTGCTCTGCTGCACATGGGTAACTCAAAACACACCAAGTCCACGCCTCTGAATACACACAAATTAGTAGGTAAATGAAACAAAATAACAATTACTAAATGATATATTAACAGGTGTGGTGATAAACCCAGTTAAGGCAAGTAAACAATGCAGATGCAACACCCGCCTGCTGAGTAAGACGATCAACCTTCAGCTAGACATGTTTATGATCAAGAAATGTCATGTGTTGTTAGTGAGACAATAGTGGCTTAATCACTTAATCACAGTGCAGCATTCAAACAAAAGCAAAAACAAAAAAAACGGGTTTGGCACTGAAATTGAAATGAAAATTCTGTCATAATTTGTTCACCCTCATTTTGTTCCAAATCTGTACAAGTTTCTTTATTCTGTTGAACACACAAGAGGATATTTTGAAGAATGTGGGTAACCAAACAGTTGACAATACCCATTGACTTTCATTGTATGGAGAAAAAAAAATGGAAGTCAATGGCTACTGTCAACAGTTTGGTTAACTAAGATGAACTTTGTATAACTCTGCAAAAGTACTCATTTAAATATTTTCAACAATGTATTTTATTTTGGAATAACTTATATGTCTTAAAATGAAATAACTTTATTTTAAGACATATTGTACCTTGTCCTTTTTTAGAAATATTTATTTTAAGAAATGTCATTTTAGGTATTTCTGAAAATAAAATCAAACTAAATTTTAAAAATAAAACTAAATTTAATTTCCTACAATAAAATCTAATTAAATATTTCTAAAATAAAATCAAATGAAAAATTCCTAAAATAAACTAAACTAAAATAAAAACATTTCATATTAGCTTACTTTTAAGGATTTAAAGATTTCATTCAAGGTGGAGCATTACAAAGTCCATATTTGTACTCATAGAAAAGCAAAACAGCTCATACAAGACCTCCAACTCAACAGGACCTGGGGACTGAACTTGGCTGAAGAGCAAAGCACAGCAGGAGGGAATCTTCCTTTGCCATTTAAACATGCCTGAACAAGATGACATGTTTGTCTGTTTGTGAGAAACAGGACATTTTGTTGTCTTATAGGTATGCGCCTCAAAACATGAAGCAAAGCAGGTCATGCTGTAACACACATAATCCCTGCCTGCTCACCCTGAACCAGACCAGGCCTGCCGCACAAAGCCAAGTACGCAAGCCAAGGTCTTTAGAAGAGTCTTAGTCAGACCAACATGATGGGGCCAGCAAAAGCGGAGTAATGAAAACTTACTATAACTGATAATAACGGCAGCATCGCCCATTTTTTATATGGTTTTATACAACAGTTCGTTCTGGTTCTCAAATCTGATTGGTTGAGAACCGTGAGATATTGTACTGGTATCGCTACAGGATATACAATTTTCACAATTTTGTATCACTACGCTTGTTCTCGCCGGGTCTATGTTTTTTTTTAATTATTCACTGAGTTGTTGTCTTATAGGTATGCGCCTCAAAACATGAAGCAAAGCAGGTCATGCTGTAACACACATAATCCCTGCCTGCTCACCCTGAACCAGACCAGGCCTGCCGCACAAAGCCAAGTACGCAAGCCAAGGTCTTTAGAAGAGTCTTAGTCAGACCAACATGATGGGGCCAGCAAAAGCGGAGTAATGAAAACTTACTATAACTGATAATAACGGCAGCATCGCCCATTTTTTATATGGTTTTATACAACAGTTCGTTCTGGTTCTCAAATCTGATTGGTTGAGAACCGTGAGATATTGTACTGGTATCGCTACAGGAACGCCCTTACACAATTTTGTATCACTCCGCTTGTTCTAGCCGGGTCCATTTTTTTAATTTTTTTTTATTATTATTCACTGAGCTAATCGTAGAGTACGTTAGTTAATATAAGAAGAAACATCTAGCTTCGCGGTCTCTCTCTCTCTCATTTGGATGCACGAAACACAACATCACTCGAGTACTCGGCACTCGGCCTGCGGCCTCGTGCCTTTGGCCTAATCACAGCCATGCTGATATAGAGCCGGTATCAACCATCTCCACCCTGTTCATTAAGCACACTGTATTAGTACCAGCCCAACTAGACCAAGTGCTGCATGGGCCTCTGGAGAACCTGGTCACAAAGAGTTGGCACAAAAATGTTTTTTCCAACCCTATATTATTTTCTTTATGCCACAAAATATAAATGTTAGGCAGAATGTCCAAGCTGCTCTTTTCCATACAATAAAAGTAGGTGGTGATTTATACGGCCAGGTTCCACATAGAACAAAAAATAACTTATTTCTTTTTTGAAAGAAAAAAAAATATTTAAAGGGGTCATATGATGTTGCTAAAAAGAACATTATTTGGTGTATTTGGTGTAATGAAATGTGTTTATGCTGTTTAAGGTTATAAATAATCTAAATAATCTTGTTTTATTTTTTTTATTTTATTGTCTATTTTAATTAATGTTTTATATTTTTATTTTATTAATTTTTTTAGCTTATTGCACTGCTTCTTTATTGCGTTTATAGAAAACAGATGCTTAGACATAAGATTTTCTAAGATTTTCTGTTGTGATTCAAGGAAGAGAGGAAATACAGATGAAATGGGGGTGAACAAATGATCACTATTTAAATTTGATTTAATTTCATAATTACCTCATTACGATGTCAGTCTAACAAATACAAAATATGTTTGTACAACACCATGTCTTAAACAGGCACAGTCTGCCACACTGAAAGTAAAATCTCATGTGATGCAATCAGAGTCAGTCAGGATATATTTAATGTTTGACATAAAGTCAGTTATGTGGAGCAGGATTTGGGACCAATGAGATTCCACTGTGGGCGGGGCTACCCAGTGTGATGCTGCAGAAATACAGTATGAGCCTTGTGATAAACAAAATGCCCTGCAGCTCATTGTGACTGGTTTAAACAAAACCTCTAAACTGCATGGAAAAAAACAGAATTCATTATATTATTGATGTAGTCCATCGCATCTGGACACAGTGTAACCAATGCCTTTCCTCTTTTCTGATGAGAGCAGTGCTGTTTGGAGACTGAGGAAAATAGCTCATCACTTGTCATTGGCAGAAAGCAAGAGGTTGCTCCCCAAAGTCCTAAACACACAAGTGGATCACAAGATTTAACTTATGTTCATTCAATTAGAAAAGGACTAAACCAAATTGTGGAAGGAAGTGGATTGAATAAAAGCAGGATTTGACAAAAACATTAAACAGATCTTTGGAAAACATGCAAACACGTTGGAGACTTTTTAATGGACAAGCATGCCAAAGACCTTGTCCTTCAAAGTCCTAATTCTCAACAACTTGCATTGCAGATGCTTGGAGTGAAAACTCAGAAAATGGCCTTATTTTGAAGAACTAGAACAGCCTGTGCTGACACTCCAGGGGACATCAGCAATGAGTTCCACCAGCACAGATTCTGGGTCAGAATCAACCCAGTTCTGCATCTGTATTAGAAGGTAGGAGAAGGACACAGAACTTTTGCATACACCAGAACCTGGAGACATTCAGTGAAGGTGAAGTAAACACCATAACTGCATTTACCACAACACATTTTATACATGCACATACATGTCAAACCTGGGATGGCTATGCAACAAACATGCAATCATGAGAGACAAGATGGCTACTGATAGTCCGTATGTTTTCACTTTAAAAAGGAATTCATTAAAATGCCTTTTTTATTATCATTCATTTTTAACTTTCACTTGGTTTCTCCACAACTACTATTCAAATCATAGTTACACTATAAATCACAATTTCAATCTTAGACCAGGAAGCTTGTAAAACAGCGTCTTGACATTTTCTGACCTAAATTTCAATATAGGAACTGATTAAGGGTCTGAATACTTTTGCTAGTGACTGTATCAATATCAGACCTATCCAGGCTTCACAAGGGGACTTTAGAAAGTTTGAGAGAGTATCCTATTCAACAAGGAAAGGACTAGTTGAAGAATTAATAAAAATGTAGCTATTTTTTCAGCCTCATTTCTTTTGAATACTGTATAACTTTCTTACTTTTGTGACACACAAAAGAAGAAAATTATAGCAGAATGTTCATTTCCATACAGTGAAAGTGAATGGTGACAATGACCATCCAGGGTTGCTGTTAATAAAAACTAAAATTATTATTTATATTATAATTAAAATATAGCTGAAACTAAATAAATATTCAATAAATAATCAATAGGGATGCACGATATATCGACTGATACGGATAAATATTCATTTTTACTGTTATCGCTATCGACCCGATAAGAAAATTTGGCTGATAGCTATATTAAAGTAGATAAATAATGCATTATTTCCTTCAGAGTCATTCTGATGCGCTTGATGCGCACTGCACAGTTTTAATTGCTTGAAATATGACTGGAATCACTTCGAAAAGGAAAATATAGTTAAGTGCAACATGTGCAGGGCAAGTCTGTCATATAGGCTACATAAAATTATAATGAGAACATGTACTGTAAAATAATGTGAAATCTTTGTGCTCCCGTGTTTTAGTGCATTGTTACGGGAAGAGCGCATTCACAAGGAGCTAGACTTTCGAGACTAGCACAGTTAAGTTCGCTAGTGCATTTGCAGCCTTTAGTGCAATTTGTACATTGTAATATTGTGTTTATATTATGTATATATATCTGATTTATCTCATATGTGACCCTGTCATAAGGGTCAATTTTTAGAAATTGAGATTTATACATCACCTGAAAGCTAAATGGATAAGCTTTCCACTGATGTATGGTTTCTTAGGATAGGACAATACTTGGCCGAGATACAACTATTTGAAAATCTGGAATGTGAGGGTGCAAAAAAATCAAAATATTGAGAAAATGAAGTTCTTAGCAATGCATATTACTAATCAAAAATTAAGTTTTAATATATTTACAGTAAGAAATTTACAAAATATCTTCATGCAACATGATCTTTACTTAATATCCTAATGATTTTTGGCATAAAAGAAAAATCTATAATTTTGACCCATACAATGTATTTTTGGCTATTGCTACAAATATACCCCAGCGACTTAAGACTGGTTTTGTGGTCCAGGGTCACATATAGAATTTGTTTGGTTAAGTTAATAGAGCATTAATAGAGCGCTTCAGTTTACCGGTGATCATCTTTAGCTCAGCGCACGCAGCTCAAACAGCAGCGCACAACATTAATAACTGATTGGGACTGTCATTATAGATATAACATTATAATGCGAACACTATTATAATAAAATATTGTGAATTCTTTTGTTTTAGTTGCCGTGTTTCAGCGCATTGTTACGAGACGAGGGCTTCCACAACAGAAGTTACACATTCTTTCTGACTATAGCACATAACTTAGTTCAAGTTCACTTGTTCATTTGCATATTTTTGTGCATATATAAGTTGTAATATTATGTTTATGTTGTATAAATATCTGATTCCCATATAGCCTAATTAACCCACTAACAAAGTGCTTCAGGTTACCTGTGTTTATTCAGCTCTTCACCTACAGCACACAAGGCTCAAACAGTAATGCTGCTATTTGGTATTAATTTAAAGGGTTAGTTCACCCAAAAATGAAGCACATAACTTAGTTCAAGTTCACTTGTTCATTTGCATATTTTTGTGCATATATAAGTTGTAATATTATGTTTATGTTGTATAAATATCTGATTCCCATATAGCCTAATTAACCCACTAACAAAGTACTTCAGGTTACCTGTGTTTATTCAGCTCTTCACCTACCGCACACAAGGCTCAAACAGTAATGCTGCTATTTGGTATTAATTTAAAAGGTTAGTTCACCCAAAAATGAAAATTAGCTTGTGTTTTACTCACCCTCGACTAGGTGTATATGACTTTCTACTTTCAGACGAATCCAGTCAGAGTTATATTAAAAATTGTCCTGGCTATTCCAAGCTCTATCATTGCAGTCAGCGGGTGTTGCAGTTGAACAGTCCACAAGTCGTCAAATAAAGCGCGTGCATCCGTAATAAAACGTGCCTCACATGGCTCGAGAGGGGTGAATAAAGGCCTCCTGTAGCGAATCCATGTGTTTTTGTAAGAAAAATATCCATATTTCAAACGTAATAAACACTTTTCTCTCACTTCCGGTATTCTGTCATTAAAATGTTAATAAATCCTATAGTTGTATATAGACAATACTAAAATGACAGTGTGGCTGTCAAGCAAGATTTTCAAAATTTTGAATGAATATCTTAAATTTGGATCTGCTTCTCACACAAAGCTATCATATGACTTGGAAAATAGTGCACAAGTCATATAGACAACCTTTATGCTACTTTCAGGTGACTTTGTGTCCTTTTTGTTGCTTCAAAGCCCCTGGTCACTATTCACTTCAATTGCATGGAATGACATGAGTGTGAGTAAATGATAACAGACCTCATTTTTGGAGGAAACTATCCCTTTAAGCTTTGAAACACTATTCCACTTCACCATAAAACATTCTTTGAGTTAAAGAAACGAAATGACAATTTACGAGCCCTCTAGTGATCTTGTAAGCCTCTCCCTCTATTGTCCCTTTATCATCCTTAAGGAGCTCTAAATATTGAGATCACATCTAATACTGCAGCTTCTCGGAAAAGACACCTGGAGACACAAACATCTCGATACAGTTAGAAATTGTAATACTTATTTCTCCACATCTTTTGAAAGCTTCTCTGATGCTCTGCTTCTACCCCACACAATTTAGCACTGGATGTTTTTTTATGGTTTTTATTTACTACCCCCACATTAGTCATTTAAGACAATACTCCTGATGTTCTTTTTTTCCGCAGCGATACTATTGTTTGAGCCCACCCACTACCTGCACACCTGGAGCGTCAGCTGTTCTTTGGCTCCAAATCAAGCCACATCATGGAAACAGAGATGACAGTGCAGGTAACAAAAGAACGTGTATGAACAGCATCATGTTATAAACCGAAATGTGAAGGAGAAAGATGTGTTTCACAGACAGGATGATGATGGAATCTAACAAGCACTCAGTTACCAGAGAACAAAAGACTTAATTGAAGCCTTTCAGTGGTTCTGACACAGGGAATGGAACGAAAGTGTCTGGCAAACATGGTCTTTGAAGAAGTCTTGCTGTTTTTCCTTCAATGTTTCAGTCATTAGAGAACGAACAAAACAACATCACTTCACAAACACAGCCGTTAGAGAAAGAGTTCACCCCAAAAAAAAGGAAATTCAGGTAGTATTTATTACTCTCATGTCATTTCAAACCTGACTTTGTCAAAACAAAAGCGAAATATAATTATGATGAAAATTGGGACTGGGGTTGTCAAGCTCTAAAAAATAAACAAACAAACAAAACAACATAAAAGTAGAGGTCGACCGATAGCCAGAAAACTATCGGCATGGATTTTTGCCGATAACTGATAGTTCCAGCAAAAAACTATCGGTGCCGATTAATCGGCAAAACAGATACATCGGTCGGCCTCTACATAAAAGTATCAAAAAGTGGTCCATATACAACTTGTGTGCTACACATCTTCTAAAAAAATAACAGTGCTATCTGTTAACAGACTGATATTTTTGCTGTACCTTTGCGAACATGATCATTCGAAAAGATATGACTAAAAAAATTATTCATTCATGAATCAGACATCTAATCTACAGCCCCATGGCAAAAGTCATATTTTACATGAGTTTGCCATATCAACTGAAAGTGAAGAGCATGCTATGTAATAAATAAACTAAATAATGGCAAGAAAACATGTTATGCTATTGATTTTTCCTCACAGGCTGAATGCAAAAACATACAGCACAACCAGTGTAGTCTGATTTACTGGCTAAAAACTCTTTTAAGAAGCCGCTTCGAGTGAATGATTCGAAAAGATTCACAAACTCATCTGTTAAATCAATAGCAACTGAACTGTATAGACTTTTGGCCTTGTTGTTATTTTTTCATTAATATTTTCATACATTTAGAAGGTTCCCTGTATAACTTACAGCAATAGTTTAGAGAAACATTTGTAAGCAAAATGGGTGCCTACTGTTGGAAGCATTTTTGAAATTATGCCTTGGCAACTAGCAAAAATTAAAAAAGTACTAAAATTAAAACTGAAATAAAAATAAATGAAAGTTAAATAGAAATATAAAAAAATTATAAAAATGACAAAAATTACTGACTTAAAAATTTAAATGAAAACTGAACAAAAAATAAAAGCTAATTTAAAATATTAACAAATACTACAATAGTGGACATTATAACTAAACATTATTACAACTATACCCAAATGAATCAGAATCAAATTGTGAATTAGAATGTTTCAGGAAACGTGCATTAACATCCAGACCAAACAAGATTTTAAGTTACATTTTGGTCTGTTCTTCACACAAAGCTACTGAATAACTTCAGAAGAAAAAGCGGACAGGATATTCCTTAAAAAATCACATTGTGTGTTCTACAGAATAAAGAAAATGTTGGAACTATCAACTATCCCTTTAAGAAAAAGCAGTGCACTTGACTTGCACAAGAAGCTCATTGTGGAAGGAATGCTAACCAAGTAACTTTACAACTCAGGTGTCGCCAACAGGCTGTCTGCATAATCATACTTGTATAATAAACACGTTCCTGTCCTCTGCCCCCATTCTCAGCCTCTTCACATCTCAAATGTTTCGAAGGGGGGCCAGAGAACCCTCAGTCACACTTCACCTCCTTAAAGAGTCCTGAGGGAGGATGACGCTACAGTTTGTTTTAGCCGTTGGCCTTGTTTTTTCTGTCCAGCCCCTGCAGTGTGGGGGCAGAGGAAGAACCATGTCTGTATGCCTCCCCACAGTTAGATTGTGACTCCCAGATTACAGCGCACCGAGGACGGCAACATCAACACTGTAGAGAGAGCATACACCACCACTAAAACCACACGCCCAAACATAGACACTGCTGGACATCCCTGCAACAAATCAAACTATGGCATCTCTGCTTTAGGGAGGTCACACAGTGGGAAACTATCAAACAAGGAAATCTGGTTGTCGTAAACAACTGTATTTATACAAATGCTGAACAAACAAAACAAAAAAAAAACACTATTTACACAAAATATTGAGCCCACATATGTATGATTTTCCATACGAAGAAAAACATTTATGGCAGCAATTTAAAAAAAGTGCACATTTCTTAAGGGTGTGAGGCACTTGGTTTAAAGTTACTGAAATATTTACTTTACCAGGAAGCCACAGAATTCTGAGAATTGCTGAGTTATTGAAAGGATATGAAAAAGGCATTTCAAAGATGACCACCTGACTACACCTAGTATGTACGAACACCAGTTTCCATAGAACTTAATGATAAGTCCTGTGAGCCGCCTCTCCAAACCACTCAACTTTATATGATAACATCAATAATAAATCACAAAAGGAATGGATTTAAACATCCCACTTCAAAAATGTGGGGAGACTGTCACATTTCCTCTTTTTTTGTTGCATTTGTGACCATTTTAGTCGCAGTCTAGACTCTAGAGCCCCTGCTGTGGGGTAAAATTAAGAGCAACTTGGTTTTAAATGAATATTCCACATTACATACAAGTTAGGGTTACTTGACAGCACTTGTGTTGATTAAATTAATTTCCACTTGTCACTCTTCTTCTTAAAAAAAAAAAAAAAAGCAAACATCTGGGTTACAGTGAGGAACTTCCAATGGAAATAAATGGGGCCAATCGGTAAACATTAAAAAACTTTTTAGAATAGCCACAAAAAATGTGACTGTTAACCAGATTTTAGTGTGATTTATTTAAAGTTTAATCCAATTTCACAACTTTTACCATTAAATTTTTTTACCATTACAATGTGATGCTGTAAAGCCCAAAATTACTATTGAAATTATGAGAACAATTATTTTAAAATATTTTTTAAATAAAATTAAGCTTCAAAATTCTGCTTTTAAAACCCCCATTCACATCCATGTTCCTCAACGTAACTGCGATTTTTGCCTTTTTTTTTTTAAAAAAGGAGGGACAAGGTGATTTTTTT
>NW_015546234.1:117066-117363 GCF_001515605.1 Sinocyclocheilus anshuiensis | reverse complement strand
GGGAAGAGGGGGGGGGGGGGGGGTAATAAATATTATGACACAAATGTTGTCAATTGAGCTTAACTTGTAGCGAACCACAATATTTCTTTAACTTAAAGAGAGCTCGTTTTGAAAACGTAATTGAACTTAGTAGGATGCATTTTTTTATATGTCTCAGCAAGTGTTCATAAAACACCAACCAACCATCCAGGTTCTCAATATCCTGGGAGCAAAGTTGCGGAATGCACCAGCAACCCTCAATGAATTAAGAAAACTACAACTATTCAAAAGCGCCCTGAAGATGACCTGCTCCGTGAC
>NW_015546234.1:87014-116620 GCF_001515605.1 Sinocyclocheilus anshuiensis | reverse complement strand
GGGAAGAGGGGGGGGGGGGGGGGTAATAAATATTATGACACAAATGTTGTCAATTGAGCTTAACTTGTAGCGAACCACAATATTTCTTTAACTTAAAGCGAGCTCGTTTTGAAAACGTAATTGAACTTAGTAGGATGCATTTTTTTATATGTCTCAGCAAGTGTTCATAAAACACCAACCAACCATCCAGGTTCTCAATATCCTGGGAGCAAAGTTGTGGAATGCACCAGCAACCCTCAATGAATTAAGAAAACTACAACTATTCAAAAGCGCCCTGAAGGTGACCTGCTCCGTGACCCTGGAGGAATAAAGAAGGTCAAGGGGCCTCCAAGAGGAGAAAGACCTCATGGCTCTGAGGAAAGGCCACTGATTTTACCTCAGCAACACCTCTCAGCTTGAGCGCAAGTATGCTAAAAAGCTTCAAGTCAAACTCTAGGAAGAATCTACCAAAAATTACAATTCTGTCATCAATTACTCCTGTCATTCCAAACCTGACTTTCTTTGGAACACAAAATAAGATTTTGTCTATACTATAATAATAAAATAATAATAGCATTTTCATTTTTAGTGAACGATCCCTTTAACTCACCAAGCCTAAATATAGAAAGTGATTGTGCAAAAAGTTTTAGTGTTTAATTCTGCAACAAATGTTTGGTTGCTTGGAAAACGGCTTTGCAGATATAATAATAAAATAATAATAGCATTTTCATTTTTAGTGAACGATCCCTTTAACTCACCAAGCCTAAATACAGAAAGTGATTGTGCAAAAAGTTTTAGTGTTTAATTCTGCAACAAATGTTTGGTTGCTTGGAAAACGGCTTTGCAGCGACCATAGAGAAGAGTAAGAGATCAGGCAGGTTTAATCCTACACTAACCAATCATAAAATCATAATGTTTGCATAAACATAAGGTTTAGGGCAAAAGCATTGACAAACACAAAAGAAAAACAAGGAGAATGAAAGTGAAGCACGGAAGAGATCAGAAGTAATTACAGTCACCTTACTATTCATATAATCTTCTTTGAGCCAAGAGGAAGGACAGCTTGAGGATACAAACTGAGACAGGATTATACCTGACTGAGTGGCAAAAAGACAATAAGATCTCATATTACAAGCAAACACAAAAACCGTAGCTGACAACAGAACAGACAAATCTCTGATTCAAGAGTGTAGATGAAGGTGTGTAGATGCAGCGCACAGTTGGTTCAGAACGCAGTAAACAGAAGTGGCCTAGTGACATGCAGGGCCTCTGGAAATAAATGATGCAAAGTGAAGCCATTGTCTGATCCAAGTGAACCACACCACTCAGAGAATAGGACATTCAAACGGTCACACAGGCTTATTGTTACGGGCAAGTTGAGCAGGGTCCTGTCTCACAAGGTCTGGCCGGAGCCGAAAGGCTCGTTGAGCATTGCCATGCTGCGATCTCTCTCAAGCCTCATTAAAGAAGTCCTCATCCAATTCTGTAAAAGACAACAGAAGTTGTACGCAATACATTTCCACTGAACGCTGAGGTTGAGCAGTGAGCACTGAGTATGCGCAGCTCAGCAGTGGATTGATATAAAGAGCCAAATTTGAAGGTTTTATTTGTCTCCCACAAGTATCTGGTGCAATGGCAGCAAATAGTTTTTAGTGTTTCACAGATCTTTTGGTGCAAAACATCTTCTGAAGTGAAGCATCCTTGCATTCTTCATAAAGGTTCTAGTTCTTGAACGGTTGCCATGGTTAAATGTCATAAGATGGAGAAGAGAAGGATGGGAAGGGGACTAGAAAGTGCTGAAGGCTTAAAGCATACTGGTTTTGATGCAAAGCAGTGTACCAAAAATTACAGAGAACACTTCAATGCTAATGACCAAACAATGAGGCAGAAACACTGGACTGCAATGACCAAAAGTGACAGTAAAGACATTTATAACAATACAAAAGGTTTCTACATCAAATAAATCCTGTTTTTAACTTTATATTCATGAAACTATACTGAAAAAAGTATCACAGCTTCCACAATAAATATTAATTGTTTTCAACACTGATAATAAGAAATGTTTCTTGAGCACCAAATCAGCATATTAAAATGATTTCTGAAGGATCACATGACAGTGAAGACTGAATAAATGGCTGCTGAACAATTAATATTAAATCGTAATAATATTTCAAAGTTTTTATTGTATTTTTAATCAAATAAATGCAGTCTTGGTGAGAAAAAAAGAGCCTTCTTTCAAAAATATTTAAAAAATCTTACCAACCCAAACTTCTGAAATATAGTTTTTATATATGGCAGCACTGATCTCAGTAATGCTTTGTTTGTCAGAGCAGTCTAATGTGATGTGCTGTGCTGGTGTGGGGCAACCCCAGCTGTCCCGGGACCACCCTTTCACCAGCGGAAACAATTACGACTCCCAGTGGTGTCTCGGCTGTCTCCACATTAACAAACATGAGTTGTGGAGGCAGCATCAGCCGCAGTGATCTGATTGGATAGCTGGTGTAACCCTATGCCTAATTAATTACCAAAACACCCCACCACACACACACACACACACACCATTCACCTGCATCCGGGCACGTGGTTCTGCAAAAGAGGTGGTTTGTTGATGGCACAGTCAGACAAAAGACAACACATGCCACACACACACACACCCACACTCATGAATACCTCCATAAACATAAGAACAGAACACAGCTTTAACATTATCACTCATTGCCCGCTTCCCAGCCTGATCTCTCGCCTACATACACAATGCAGCACAAAAAGAAAGTCAAACCTTTCACCAGTGTGGTCAATAAGAGTACACATCACATGAGTGACACTGCTGTAAACCTGTCTGGAATAACGGGCTGTACAGAACAAATGTACTCTGTCAGTGACAAACACTGATTCCAAGCAATGGAATAAATAAATAATAATAAAAAAAAAGCTTTTCACCAAAAATGTAACTACTGAATGCTCATTGACAGCTCAGTAGACTTAATAGTGGGAGCTTTATTGCTAGACTCCATTTAACCAGAAATGTGTTCATTCAATCCCAGGCAATGTAAATCTTATTCATAATCACAGAGTTCTCAGCAGAGCATTAAACATCCTCACTACTGCAAAATCACAAAAAGAAAGACAAACACATTCATGTCTAAGTCCAAGTACAAAATCTAAAGAAATGGAATCATATTGATATTATTATCTGCTCATACTAACTGGTAAAATCTTTTTCTAAAGAGTTGAGTTGATAATTCACCCAAAAATTATATTTCTGTCTTCATTTATTCACCCTCATGTCTTTCCAAACTAATGTCTTTTCTTTAGTAACCACTGACTTCCACTGTATGGAGAAACAAACACTGCAACATCTCTTAAAATATCTTTTATGTTCCACAGAAGAATAGAGTCTTACAAGTTTGGAATGACATGAGGGGGAGTAAATGACAGAATTTTAATTTTTAGGTGAACTGTCCCTTCACGTGACAAAGCTCTTTTCTGTGAGAGCATGTGAGAGTTGCAAAAGACCCCAAAACCTTGTATTCAGAGTTGGGAGATCACAAGATAATGCAGGTTCACCTACACTCTGTCTTAAAAGTATAACTTATAATAATAACATGCCAAATAATACAATAACTTCAGTTACAATGTTATAAAATGCAAACAAGGCTGTCATTGATCACCATGCCTTATATCAAGAGTCAAAGCAGGAGCCCATATGAGGGCACATATGCTCAGTCTGAGGGGAATACAAGTCAAGTCAAGTGCAGAAATCCATCACTCATGATGCCTCACGGTGCCCACTAGGGTATATTACCCTAGTAACAGAGAACCGGCCGAGACTGATGAAAATGTGGGGTGACAGGGGCTTTCTAACGCAAGAGAACTGAGGATACCAGTATGCGGCTATCTGCTGATGGATAAATAAGAAAGACTTTTAGGTCTAGTCAGCACTAAGTGTGGAAATGAGGCTGCTATCTATTGTTTGGTCTCTCTTCCACTAATCAAGTGTTGAACACTTGATTAGTGAAAAGAGACCAAACAATAGAAAGAGAGACCAAACAATAGATAGCAGCTTAATTCCCACATTTCAGCATTATCAACTAGATGGGATTGGCGGGATCCTACAGCCATAAATAAATCTCATCATTTACTCACACCCATGCCATCCCAGATGTACTAATCTGTATTTGATATATATATATATATAACGTTGTTTTTTGTTTTTTACCCTGAAGAACACTAGAAGTATCAAAGGAAATATCTTAACCTAAAAGGGGGCTTGAAATAGTGTCTTGGACAGTTAAGGGCATTGGAGTTGGAGAGGTAAAGAAGCACTGCAGTAACTCTTGGTGAAACTGTTTGGAAGCCGGTTACATGCTCTGTCGTTCCGTGAGCGCGAGTGATGTGACACAAAACAGAACCGGCTTCATTATTCAAGAGGAAAGAATATCACATGCAAATAAGATGCAAATCGTTCATTTTAAACCGTGACGCTAAGCACTTTGGAAATTAAAATAAAAGCACATGCAAAAAGTGTGAGCAACTCTTTGTTTCGCATTAGTTTTGCCGGTCTGTGCGATTTACCGCACATAGCTTACCATCATTAATCAGCATTACCCTTCCGTACTCTGATCGGACAGTGGTGATAATACACTTCTCAGGTCACAACATAATCCATTAGCGCGCAACGCATATATGCGCAGTACACATATTCATCCAGAATGTAAACTGAAAGGCTGTTCTTACCTCGTACGCGGTCTCATCATTCATTCAAACTCCACTGTTTTGTTTGGGTGAGCTGGGTATATGGATGTGCTTGATCTCAGCATTGCACAGACCCTATAGCGAGTTGACGTCATCATTATTTCCCACGAGTGCGCATGATCACACAAGGTAGATGTAGTGATGTCTAACGGGAGATGTAGTACAGGTGAACGCCAGGTACAACGAGTCAGATAAGGTTGGTTGAAGTGGCAGTAGCCTACGTTTCCATATAAGGTTTATATATTCATAAGACAAAAAAAAAGAAGACGTAAAATGAATGTATATCTTAACAGCCTTCATAAGAAAAAAATACTGAGATAAAAAAATCAGAATAATTATTTTATTAAAAAAAAAAAAGATTTATGTCATACACCCTTGATTTGATTTAAGGGTCACAAGCTATAGTGAAAAATGAAAACCACAAACATGATATTGTAAATCACATAATGTTATATATACAGTTGTATTCATTAACGTGTAATATAATGAAAGTAGCTTGAAAAAGATTTTAAGAATTTTTATCTGAGGTTAAAAGGCCACCCAAGCTTCATGTGTTGATGGTTCCATTGCTGTCGCCTATACCAACATGTTTAGGTTACATAAAAAAATATATATAATAATAAAAAAAATTGATTGATTTTATTATTGTTCATTTCAAAGAAAACTGCAACTACATTTGAAACAAGAAAAATAAATAATTTAGTAGGTCTTTGAAATAATACAGCTATAATGAGGAAAACAATGGCATATTCCCTAATGAGAAAGTGACAGTCTTGTCCTGAAACAATCTCACAGGCCATCGAGGTTGAGTTTTTTCTTTCTTTACATTACCATTTATTGCCATTTGGCTATAATAAAGATGATAATTATGTTTTGTGTCAAATGTACACAAAGCAGGAGTCTCATATGTCTGTACGAAAGCTGAACACACTGGGTCTTGAGACATCATCTTGACTCACTCCTTTGGCAAATAGCAGTTTAGGTAAAAATAAACATTCCATGATACTTAAACAACAACATAATTTGTTAACAGGCTCCAGTCATTGTTTACATCATTTTGTGCTTAATCTTTTTAAGAAGGAATACAAGGCTGTTACTGCCATAGCCAATGAGGAAGGCATGCTCCCCTTCTCCTTATAATATTCAGATTAGTAGTCAACTGATATGGGTTTTTCAATGATCGATTTTTAAACATTTATATTCTGAATATTTGGTTACGTCCTTGTGAGCGTGTACTATGACCACAGCTATGTAAATATGAAGAGCTAACAAGCACTTTTTTGTCATTGCTTATTAAATTACACCTCTCTTCCTTCCCTGGCTGTTTCTCAACATTACCTTGTTTATTATGGCTTCCCTTCCTGCTGCTCTGCCTCTTCCTTCTCCATATTAAATTAAGGGGTGTGTAGATTTTTATTTTATTGTATTTTTTTTTTCAGCTGGAAGGAGCTGTTGTTAAGGGGATGTCCAAGTCACATGACGCTACAGGGTGAATTACTGGATGCTGTAAGAAGATGGTCTCTTTCACATGCATTGTACAAAGCAGATGCTTGAGGCTCTTTCATATTGTTGACAGTCTGGTGTGTAAGTAATGTGACACTTTGAATTGTTTTTCTCATATTCTGTGTTCTTTATGGCCAGGAGGATAATGGCTCCCAGACATACAGGCACCCTGAGCTTCAGCTCATACAGCCTTTGTACATTCAGGACAGGATACATCACGTGGGAGCCAGGGGTTTTCCACATATTAAAAGAAGGACACAGTGGAGACTGTGAATGTCTTCAACATTTTCCTAAAATACAAACATTAAAGGGGAGCCCTCATGAAAAGTTCAATGAGAGATTTTATCAGGTTAATGGCCTTTGGTTATGATAATAAGTTGATGAAGCACATCAGTCAGTTAGAGGCTGTCATGTTTATTTGATTTATAAATCCCAGATCAGACCATCATGGCTTGTGGACATTGTTTCTCTTAAATAGCAAATGAACTATAACAGGGAATTAAAAACAATGTGTATGGAGATTGTAAAGTAAAAGTCTGAGAAAAGATATAGAGGATTTTAGCATTATCATGTGGAATTCGTCAGAGACCATGCAAACATGCATTTCTTTTTTATCAAACCCTTTTTGTCCAACATGAGGATGAGATAACTACAGTAATTATAGCCATTATATATATGGCATTATATATATATATATTTTCATGAGGGCTTTACAGAGGGCATTATATATATATATTTTCATGAATGTACTTTATTTTATAATTTGCCAATTAGACCCCTCTGTCAAGCTCCTGAAGTTTGCAGATGACACTACAGTCATCGGTCTCATCAAGGACGGAGACGAGTCTGCTTACAGACAGGAGGTTAAAGAGCTGGCTGTCTGGTGCAGTCTTAACAACTTGGAGCTGTTCAACTTCAACAGTTGAGTGTTTCCCCACCAGCACCAAGCACAGTCACACTGGGTCTCTAAAGTCTGTTTGTCAAATCCCAGAGGAGCGAGGTTAAGAGGTCTAGAAGTTGTTGTAATAAATCAAAATGTATTAGCAGTGACAGTTTAACATCTTACATTGAATGATTTATGGCTGGGACTCTAGGTGGCATGACACTTTTGTTAGGTTTATTGGTCAAATCTTTGACAAAACACAAAACCAGAACTTTTACCACAGTGTGGGGCCTGGGATACACCAGACTCACAAAAACCAGATGGGATTTGTTTATTCAGGTTTATTAAATTATGATGAGTTTAGTAATAGCCTGTAATCTTTTCTATGAGGCAAATATAATGTGTTCACTGTTCAGACAGCACTGTTAGCTCATTGTTTGTTTTACATAAAGGAAAATGACAATTTACCCACCTACAGGCCATCCAAGATGTAGATGAGTTTGTTTCTTCATCAAAACACATTTGGAGAAGTTTAGCATTACATCATTTGCTCACCAATGGATCCTCTTCAGTGACTCAATAGAGAGAACAAACAAGCTGATAAAAACATTACAAGTAATCGACATGTCTCTAGTCCATAAATTAACATTTTGTACAGCAAAAAGCAGTACCAAATTCATCATTAAGATTTTTTTTTAACTTTAAACCATTTCTTCTGGCTAAAGTACAAGGCCTCAGTCTATGTAATATCGTTTCTCCAGTGAATAAGTGATGTGGAGCCAAGTATGGAAACCCATGCATGGAATTTGTGCTCTGCTGTTAACCCACCCAAGTGCACACACACAGTAGTGAGTAGTGAACACACACACACACCGTGGATACACACCCAGAGCAGTGGGCAGTCTTTTTTTTTTTTTTTGCTACGGCACCCAGAGAGCAAATGGGGTTTAGGTGCCTTTCTCAAGGGCACCTCAGTCATGGGTACTGAAGGTGGAAGAGAGCACTGTTCATTCACTCCCCCATCTATATTTCCTGCTGGTACTGAGAATCGAACCCGCAACTTTCGACTCTAACCATTAGACCACAACTGCCCCCCATATTTCTCTCCTGATTTAGAATAAGTCATCTCATCTGAATCAGGAGAGAAATATGCACAGATCAAGCATCATTTACAAGCCAAAACAATCCAAGACAGTTCTAAACAAATATATTTGTGGATTTTGATGTGAGAGGACAACAAGGGATGGACTTTATCACTGGAGGAAGCATTATTATGAATTATGGACCGGTATTTTGGCCAGAAGTGACAGTATAAGGCTAAAACGGCTTAATGATATATTTGTTTCTTACAAACATGCAGCTTTTCACTTCACAAGATGTTTTTTGATGAACTGGAGTCATGTGGATTACTTGCGGATTATTGTGATCGTTGCCGTGTAAGCGTACCCTAGATATAATTTGTCTCGAAACACTGAGGCATGTTTATGTGAAACTGATGTGACCAGTCGTGCTTCTGTCTGTAAAACTATTTCAGCAGACAAATCTGTGTGGCAGAACACCTGTCTGAGAGATCAAAGCACAGGATCTCACTGCAGAACCAAAGCCATTTGGTGTTTGCACACAGCAGATTCTGAATCTGAAACACGCCAGCAAGAAAAAGGCAAGATACATACATATAAATACTAGTCAGGAATGTTAAAATTGTGCTTACCAAGCCAAATGAAAATTAACCTACTTGCTAATTTTTTAATATATGTTTTGGCGCTTTTTCCTCTGAAATGACTTTCCTTTTCAACAAATGCCGTTAAGCCCTCATTTTTAGTCACATGAACAATTTACACGACCTGATCATTTTCATGGGTTCTAATTAGTTTCACACCTGTCTCATTGAGTTCCTTGTTATTCCTGCTTATATATACCCTCTGTTGCTTCAGGGCATAGATGTTACTTTTGTGAGTTTGCTGTTTCCATGTTCCTGACCCAGTCAACAATTTGATCTCACAATGATGTCACCATGACCGTGAGGATCACAGTATGAGGATCGTGTGATGTCACTGTGATCATCGCATGATCTCACGTGTTGACTGGGGAGCCTGCTTCATGTTGATTTTGTTAGTTTTTTGAGTTTCGTTAAATTGCCTGCAAATAGATCTTCGCCTCAACTGCATTTATGCCTTCCTCTCCCAGCAACAGTATAGAATCAAGAATCAAGTCTATACAACACCACCCCCACCCCCACTCTCTCTCACTTACACACACACACACACACACACACACACACACACACACACACACTCACTGGTTTACATGTTTTATGGGAACATTCCATAGGCGTAATGTTTTTTATGCTGTACAAACTGTATTTCATATTCCTTTACCCTAACCCTCACACAAAACTATCCGCATTTTCAGATTTTCAAAAAACTTTCCTTTGTTTTCCTCATTCTGTATGATTTATAAGCTTGTTTCCTCATGGAGACCAAAACATGTCCCCACAAGGACAAAAATACTTAATCCTTATCCTTGTAGGGACATTTGGTCCCCATGATGTAGGGAATACCAGGTACACACACACATCATATTACATCACAAGATGAACTGCCTAAGAAGGGGTTAACAATGGATTGCAGACATTAAGATCATTTCTACTCTCATACAACAACTTGTGTATTGTTTGTCATGAATCAAAAGAACAATCAAAAACAGCTGTTTAATATTTTGAGTATATATGGAGTACAAAAATGCAATAGTCTGATGAAACATGATGTAAAGCTAAATGTATTTACAGAGTTGCATGATGTTATCATATGGAAGCCTATTTCTGCCACATAAGAAAAAAAAGGAGATAGTTTATAGCCCGGGAAATAGTTTATCGTCTTTCTTAATGTTGTTAAGTTAATGGAGACAGAATTTATTGTTCATGGTTTTCTCCACACTATCTGTTGCCACTGTGTCCTTGTTAAATGTGCTAATCAAAGAGCTGCTCTTCGTTATGTGATGTCACAGGGCCTCTGGGAAGCAGCATGAGTCAAATACAGCCTCACATGCAATGGACAACATAGATGCAAGATGTGTTTTTGGAAATGGAATTTCTCCCCCACAGTTTTTAGTTTCTTTGTTATCTTTTTCTAACACCATCTCACCCACTTAAGCCTTTGGTACATTTTGTGTAAAAAAAAAAACCTTGAAGTGTAGTGTACTTTTTTTTTTTTATTGGTTCACTCTAGTAACTGTAAATTGGTGTATATCCAGGAAAAGCTAGCTGCTTTTAGCTTACATTGCCCAATACAAATCATAAACTCATCAGTTGGAGATTCACTAGGCTCACAATTTTTCTATATTCATATAGTAGATTTTATTATCACCGCATGACATAAAATCATGTAAATCCTGCAGAGATACTATAAACATGTAAATAACATGATTTTAAACTTCAAATATATTACTGACAAGTTTTGAGAAATTTAAACAGTAAATAATAATAATAAAAAAAATATTATGTTTTGTGAATATCTACATTATTGTATATCTCTCCCTCCTTGCAATGCAGTGTATGTTCAAGAATATAGTTTTTATTTGTGTTTTATCTTTCCAGGGAGCTTTTATCACCATTGACATTTTTTACCATGTTCACTATTGTATCACAGTATTTTCAATAAAGCTGCTTTGGAATGATACAAAAATATAACTAAATATTGAACTGAATTTGAAAAATATTTATCTTTCTGTAATATTGGATAGAAAAAGAAATATACTGTTAAATGTACTTATTAAATTATTTATTTGGCTTCAGGACAATTACAAGTAAATCGTTTAACTTTGGAGGCAACATGTTGACTATAATAATGCACTTAATATTTTATTCTCATACATAATAAATGGGTCTGTATAAATAAAATATTCAGCTTTATATTTTAGGAAAGGTTCTCTAGCAAGGGCTTTTGGTGGTCCCTGATATTAAATGTTTGAAAAAGCCTGAACTAAAACAGCAGTAATTAATGTGATTAAAAACACCCAATCTCTCAAAATGCCCTTTGTCTTTGCAAACATGCAGTTAGTATGGCTTTAGCAAAGACCTGATGGTAATGGGGTTTACAGTTTTTCCTTGTGGATGCCTGTTTGTTTTGCCAGTGTCCACAGCAACTAGAGTCCAAACTGGACAACACAGTCTCACTTTCAGCCACACCTTGCATTCTGGAGAGAGCGTGCACACATACTTAACATACCATTCCACATGTTATATTTCTCCCTGTACCATGCACTTAGTGTTTGGGAGCGTTTTAGTCTTGAGCAATAGCTTGTGTGAGAGGTCACTGATAAGAGGGGTGGTGGGAGACAGAGAGAGACCTTTCCACCTCTGCCGGACTGTGTTATCACTCATGCATCCATGAGGAGGACCATCGTGTGCGTGTGTTTGAATGGGTGATCTGCATCCTGTCAGTTCTCACGCTGAGCTGAGGATAGTGGACTCATTTCTCACTTGTCTCTCCCTATTTATGATCCCTTGCATGTTTATTAAACTAAGCTGTAAAAATTGCATTTTAATGAAAAAAAAAAAGTAACACTTGTCAATGTTTGAAATTGACCCTTTTTCACATTTCTGGGGTTCTTAGAAGTGGATGTCAGCATAGTTGGGTACGCTTCTATAGTGGTGTTTTTGAGTTCCCATTTGCTCCAAAAGCAAAAGAATAAATCAACGATAGCATTACTACAAAAGAGGGAGGAACTACAGAGATTGATTACGTGGTCAAAATAGAGAAAGATGTCAAATTTGCTGTCACTCACTCAGTTGTATAAGAAACACTCACACAGCAAAGTTTTCTGTAATTTAATGCCAGAGTAATATAACACAAAATATAGTGTTAAAGGTACAAAAAACACTTGCTAGATTTACAACGTTAATAACTGTGGAAATGCTTCATCACAGTCTGTGAAAAGGGTCCATTGTAAGTTACCTTACAATAGCTTAAACAATATAAAAAAGTATTGTATGAATCATACAATTTATGTGAAATTCATATGAATATAAGACAATACATACAATACAATACACTTCACAGTAAAAGCAAAAGAATGAATTATGGTGAAAAATGGGCAAAAGGACATTTTCAAAATTCTTATGATGAATGACATTTGGTTATATTTTATTTAAAAATAAATATTTATTTTTATGTACATTGGGATTTTTTATGTTACATTGTACTGTATGTTATTTAGTGAATATTTATTGTATTGTTTATGTGTTATGTATTTTAATGCAGCCTGAGTAGGTTGATATAACATTATAGTTAATTACTGTATATCTAGTTATGGAATATAAAATATATAGGCACCAAAAACATCCTGTGAAATGAATATATTATATTATTATAAATGTTATTTAAAAATTACATTGAATTTGTTTTATTACTATTATTATTATTATAGTGTAGTACTCATTATCCACCACTTGCTACTAAAAATTAAAGATGAGTTACTGAGTTAATATTGCACTTTTGTATAATATATTTTTGCTATAAACATGATGTAGCCCCATATGGCACTAACAAAGAGTTTCTGCAGGATTTAATACGCTGACCTGCATGCTTTTATCAATGGTTCTTTATATGAAGGGCTGGGGGCTTCACAACATGATTTTACAATTACAACCCAGCAGACCGTTTAATGGTTTTCAGCCCAGGGCCCTTTCCATGATTGAGGTGGGGCTGATTGCTGATGGCTCTAATGTGAATCTCTACGAGACAGAGCGATCAATAGGAAGAGAGGCGCACAACAAAGGCACTGCTCTGTTCACCAGCTGCTGATCGCCCAGCCCTGGTCTTTCCTGGGAAGTTGATGTTTCCAGGCAGTCCATGACCTGGAATGCTCACATATGCAGTTCAAGCACTGCTGCTCAGTTCCAAAACCTAGTGGGCGGCCCTATTTTAAGTCAGCATAAGCTTCATTATTTTATGCATTAAGTTCAGTGAAAAATAAATCCAGGATGGTGGACAAGGGGAGAGAAATGTTAAATATAAAGAAACATTTACATTTCATTCAATACTGATTCAATAAAAACAGTTCTACATAATTTTAAATGTGTTATTTTACCCTATGTTTGTTTGTTTGTTTGATTTACATTTCATTCAATACTGATTCAATAAAAACAGTTCTACATCATTTTAAATGTGTTATTTTACCCTATGTTTGTTTGTTTGTTTGTGTGTGTGTGTGTGTGTGTGTGCTCACATGCTGTGTATTTAGTATGCGCTTATTAAAGTATCACGTTGTTAGCTCAGCAACATGCTAATACCAAATATTTTCTTGAGTTGCTGCCTATGTATATTGTTCCATGGGTCATTTATGAGGTTAAAAATGTAATATTCATATATACATATATTTGTATTTCAAATAAATCCTGTTCTTTTGAGCTTTCTATTGATCAAAGAATCCTGAAAAAAAGTATCACAGTTTCCACAGAAATATTAAGCAGCACAACTGTTTTCAGCATTGATAATAATAAGAAATGTTTCTTGAGCAGCAAATCAGCATATTAGAATGATTTCTGAAGAATCATGTGACTGAAGACTGGAGTAATGATGCTGAAAATTCAGCTTAACTCAGAGGAATAAATTCCTTTACTTTAAAAGTACTGTTAAATTATTTGAATTAATAATTATTTAAATTATTATAAAATATATTAAAACAAAAATTATATTTTAGTTGTAATAATATTTCACTATATTTATACTTTTACTGTATTAAAAAAAAAAAAAACATGATACATAAAAGAATACATAATACATAAAATAAATGCACTAGAGACTTCTTTGTAAAACATTAAAATGCTCACCTGGATCTCTTCAGGTTCTTTCCTCAAACGCAACCCCTCTTAGGAAACCATTAAGCCAGTAAAGCTCTGAGGGACTTATGAAGATGTGGGCCATCTGGAGAGATGGCCATGGGCCGGTGGGGAAGCACACAAACTGTCTCCCTGCAGCTGTCGCTCTGTCCCAGACCCGCTAACTGGACATCTACCCTGGGAGAATGAATTCATCTGCCTTCTCTTGCGTATATATCAGTCTCTGCTCAGTCTGCCACATTCAACGATGAGTATGGCAGGATTTGGTTACACCCAGCATATGGTTATTTATTTTCATTTGAATTAGGTACAGATGCTTAATTGCTGGATTTAATTTGAATAAATTTCATTTGTATATAACGTAACACATGCCAAAATGAGGTAGAAGGCTGGATTATAATGGAATTAAAGCTTTTACATTAAATTAAACTCCTGCAAACCCTGCAGCAAGCAACTTTCTAGCACACACTCTGCCTTTCCATTAAGGCAAGCCCATTTCCTCCCAGTGCCCACGTGCAGGATCTGGACTTCCACACCTTCCACTGGAATGCAACTTTATGTTTATTTTTACAAAAATTACCTAAGCAGATGCTCACTTAAATTATTTAAAAATACACAATTACATATTGGTCATTCCCACTAGAGATCCAAATACCTTAACACTCAAAAATAAAAATTCTGTCATCATTTAAACACCTGTATGACATTCCAAATCTACGCTGTTTGTATTTTTTCCATGGCAAATAGTGCGGGTTTTCTTTCTTGTTGTGTGTGTGTGTGTGTGTGTGTGTGTGTGTGTGTGTGTGTGTGTGTGTGCGTTTAAGAGCATGACGGCGACTGGTCGTCTCTATAACAATTATCCAAAAACCTTTGTGTTCCACTGACAAATCGCCATTCCGTGATAAATTATAGGCCTACCTCATAAACCTAAGTAGACTCTGCTTAAGTAGCCTCTAAACACCAGCTGGTGTCTCAAAGCATCTTCCAGTTCCTCTATAAAGCGGTATTGAAAAGTTAATTGGATGATGCTGCACTCTTGTGGTCTTAATGGAAACTGCATGAACTAGAATGCAGCTTCTTGTCACATATGTAGCATGTTTCAATCATCCATTTTGACTTATTTAGCAGAGCTAAACTGGTAGATATATCTATTAGTTAATAAAAAATAAGTAAATTTTAAAAAGCTGGTGTGAAGCACAGCTCACACCAAAGTCAAACAGAACTTTCAGTCCAGACAGCTTTCTATTGTTCAGTGCGGCAATTTCGCGAGAATTGAGCTTCATCTTGAACTAAATAAACAGTGTTAAAAGCTGATTTCTAGTTACTATAGATACAATCCGATGATCGCCTCATAATCTATAAAATAGCATAATAGGCTACATCCATTTGTTTGCGAACGCTTGATGTACCTTTCTTCAACCACTAAGAGGCGCCAATTAACAGCTGTTGATATTCAATCACATTTACACTCTTTGTGTTTTTTTTCATGTTTAAACTAGAAATTAAGCCACTTTGGATAGGTTATGTCAAATTATATTGCATATTGACTATTTTGGCGTTTACAAAAGTGTTTATGCAGCATCCCTTTTTGAACTTATTAACTGAAATTTCGTCCATCTTCATTTTACTTTATAAAAGCATAACTCCATGCATTGTAGCGTACTATGTCCACATTTTTAGTCAGATCATGCAAAGTTAATAGCCTTTTGGTCACATCTCATGAAAACATTTATCTTATTATGCAAATCTTATTCTTTTTATTTATAACTTTTATAGTAATTTACTGTAATTCATAACACCCAGCATATGGTTATTTATTTTCATTTGAATTAGGTACAGATGCTTAATTGCTGGATTTAATTTGAATAAATTTCATTTGTATATAACGTAACACATGCCAAAATGAGGTAGAAGGCTGGATTATAATGGAATTAAAGCTTTTACATTAAATTAAACTCCTGCAAACCCTGCAGCAAGCAACTTTCTAGCACACACTCTGCCTTTCCATTAAGGCAAGCCCATTTCCTCCCAGTGCCCACGTGCAGGATCTGGACTTCCACACCTTCCACTGGAATGCAACTTTATGTTTATTTTTACAAAAATTACCTAAGCAGATGCTCACTTAAATTATTTAAAAATACACAATTACATATTGGTCATTCCCACTAGAGATCCAAATACCTTAACACTCAAAAATAAAAATTCTGTCATCATTTAAACACCTGTATGACATTCCAAATCTACGCTGTTTGTATTTTTTCCATGGCAAATAGTGCGGGTTTTCTTTCTTGTTGTGTGTGTGTGTGTGTGTGTGTGTGTGTGTGTGTGTGTGTGTGTGTGTGCGTTTAAGAGCATGACGGCGACTGGTCGTCTCTATAACAATTATCCAAAAACCTTTGTGTTCCACTGACAAATCGCCATTCCGTGATAAATTATAGGCCTACCTCATAAACCTAAGTAGACTCTGCTTAAGTAGCCTCTAAACACCAGCTGGTGTCTCAAAGCATCTTCCAGTTCCTCTATAAAGCGGTATTGAAAAGTTAATTGGATGATGCTGCACTCTTGTGGTCTTAATGGAAACTGCATGAACTAGAATGCAGCTTCTTGTCACATATGTAGCATGTTTCAATCATCCATTTTGACTTATTTAGCAGAGCTAAACTGGTAGATATATCTATTAGTTAATAAAAAATAAGTAAATTTTAAAAAGCTGGTGTGAAGCACAGCTCACACCAAAGTCAAACAGAACTTTCAGTCCAGACAGCTTTCTATTGTTCAGTGCGGCAATTTCGCGAGAATTGAGCTTCATCTTGAACTAAATAAACAGTGTTAAAAGCTGATTTCTAGTTACTATAGATACAATCCGATGATCGCCTCATAATCTATAAAATAGCATAATAGGCTACATCCATTTGTTTGCGAACGCTTGATGTACCTTTCTTCAACCACTAAGAGGCGCCAATTAACAGCTGTTGATATTCAATCACATTTACACTCTTTGTGTTTTTTTTCATGTTTAAACTAGAAATTAAGCCACTTTGGATAGGTTATGTCAAATTATATTGCATATTGACTATTTTGGCGTTTACAAAAGTGTTTATGCAGCATCCCTTTTTGAACTTATTAACTGAAATTTCGTCCATCTTCATTTTACTTTATAAAAGCATAACTCCATGCATTGTAGCGTACTATGTCCACATTTTTAGTCAGATCATGCAAAGTTAATAGCCTTTTGGTCACATCTCATGAAAACATTTATCTTATTATGCAAATGGATACAATAGTTGAATGTAATATCCAGGTTATTTGTGTCGGAAAATGAAGAGTCATTTAGTCAACATAGGATGTAATGAGGGTGTACTGTGACTATGGACCGTTACATAATGTTATTACCATTGAAAAGGCTTGTATTCCAAAGCCATCGCTTCTTTTGAATAAATGAGCCAATGTAACAAGCACAATAAATGAAAAGTAGACTCAACTAATTTGTAGTTATATCAGGTACAGCCTGAATCTTCAATATTTAGGGTGCTGTTCCCTCAAGTTAGTATGCATTATTTACTGGAACCTCTTCTTTCAGGACCTATTTCTTTTTATTTATAACTTTTATAGTAATTTACTGTAATTCATATACTGTAGCTTAATTTCTTAAGAAATTAACCTGACTGATAACACAACATTTTAAAGTGACACTCACAAAAGGTGCTTTTATTGTTATAAGATGTAATGCTATAAGAATGTTATTCTTATTCATTCTAACCTCTGTTCTACCTGTTTTATGTGTGCTAAACAATGAACATCCAACAGGTGTCACATTTGAAGATATAAAGCAGTTTTCATGGTGCATGGTCTTTTTCAACATTATAATGGTGTTTTTCTCCAATGTATTTCATTGTTCACATGTTAAGAGAGAGAATTTTCAAACTAGAGAGATCTTTAGAGATTTTGGTATTACTGTTCTCCTTTGTCTATTTACAAGAATGGCAGCTGGATATCAAAAGTCATGTTCACACAAATACCATGTCAGTGGAGTTGAAAAAGTGGTATAAAAAATTCAAGCACAAACACTTTTCACTGCAATCAATACATCACCTGCCCTGAGCAAGTCAACACACTGCTAATTCGTCACTTCAGAGGCCTATATGCCTTGACTTGCTTTTGGTAGTTGGGATATTGGGAATAAAAAATCAAAACATTAAAATCAACACTCAGGCCAAATATAAGGAAAGGTGTCAGACCATACAGCATCATCTTCCCAAATGGCTTTTCACACTGAAATGTGTGAATCATAGGAGGAGGGTTGAAAGTGTTTTCATAATACACACTGACTTTTGTACCGTTAATGACAACAAAATATCAATGTTGGATAAGAGGAATCAGAATGTTTAAACAAACAACTGTGAGATGAGTCAGTGAATGTGAGGCACAACTGCCAGCATTAGGCTATATTTCATTAATGAACAGATCAATGGTTTATAAGTCTGTAATCTAAGACTCCCGATATTGAGGATATATGGGGAAAACGTTCTGTTTCTTAGAAGTTAGCAGAATCTGTTCAGATTCTGTTCAGTATTACACTTTGAGATTTAAGCAATGTTTATTCTAGATTAGCCATAATCTAGATTAGGCCTAGTTACATTTATAAATACTGTTAGTTTATTTTTGTTCATAACATTAATGTAACTAATGTAATGAATAAATTTTCACTTTTTATATATATATTTCAGTGTATATATATATACACACACACACACACACACACACACAAATTACTCATGGGGATTTTTCAGTGTTTCTACAAGTAAAAAGCCAGGCGAGTAGTAGCCTACTTGTTTATTAGTGAGTCATGTCGACTCATCGAACACTGATTCATTCAGGAACGAAACACGTCTGTGTGTTGCTCAGATGGAAACACAACAGTTGATTTGGTTTCGTTTGGTTTGGAACTTGTTGGTAGAGCAAAAATACATAACGCCTAACTGGCAAGACCGTGTCTACCACGTAAATTCTTTTTTATTTAACTGTTGTATCCACCTTATTTTTCAGTGCGGAAGTAAGCTATTTTCTGTAAAAGTGCGAGACTTCCGATTTATTAGCATTCATTCTTTTTTTTTATTTATTTTTTATTCAAAGAACAATAACATACAATATTTTATCAAGAAACAATATCAAAAAGAAGAAAAGGAAAAGAAAAAAATCACAACAAATAAAAGTTGCCAGGGAGATGTAAGTAGAAGTAAGTTCAAAACACAGATGCAAGATAGGCCTATACATACATAGTACACGCATAGCCATATAATATTAAATAAATATATTATAAAGTTCACAAGTTTTCAACGTTCTTACAGCCTTCTTATCGTCTCTGATACTGTCAATATACATAGGCTATTTCAGTCAACAAAACCTAAAAATTGGGTTTCTGATTGGTAAATTTGCACAGATTCATTCATTCATTCATTCATTCATTCATTGAGAAACAAGCACACAGCCATCTTTAGAATTTTGGCTTTGAACTTCCGTTTTTGCGATAGCTCTGTATATTTCTACAGAAGAGTAATTAGCTGGTGAAGTGGATTTACTTATTGTAGAATTAACGAAAGTTATCATGAGCATTGCGAAGCGGATGTCATAACAAATGTCAGCAGACCGGTAAGATTTTAAAACCAGCAGTTCATTACTAAATTCATATGACCTTACCTTCACAATGTGGAAAAACAAACCGGAAGACAGAAAACAACGAGTGTAGTGTTAAATAGGGGGCGTAGGGTGGTGGGGGGCTACATGAGGTCTATAGGTAAATAAGAAGAAGAATAACAAAGTGCAGTAAATGGTGAAACTTATACCAACAAATACCAGTTTGCAATATCAAGCAGCATAACAAGCTGTTTTGTACAGGAAGCGTACACCTTTTAAAGGTGTGGTCACATTAGCAAAAATGAGTTCCATTTGTAAATAGTGGGATGCATGAAGGACAGCTCACATAAGTCACATTTCTGATTTGTTTGAGTATGGGACTATGTTTAGTCACTGATACGACTTTAGACTTTTGTAAACCCATATTGTTGCTTGCAGCTATTTTCATTTCAGTGGCTTCCACAAGTTTGATCAAAAACTGAGATTCTGCAACCTTTTTTCCTCATGGGGTTTTCTTTAAAGAAAGTGTAAATATCTGGATGAAACCTACAAAGCAGTTTATGAATATATGATTTGTTTGCGTATTTGATATGACTTTAGACTTCACTATTGTTGCTTGCGGCTATTTTCATTTCAGTGGCATCCACAAGTTTGATCAAAAACTGAGATTCTGCAACCATTTTCTTAAAAGAAAGTGTAAAATATCTGGATGAGACCTACACAGCAGTTTATGAATATATATTTTATACATGTCGGACTGAACAGAGAACTCTTTATCTTTACAAACATAAAGAACACTGATCTGGGCCTACAAAAACACACGGTGAAAGATGGGAAGTAGCCACTTGGGAAATAAGTGATGACGTTCTTCTTAATGGTGAACAAGGTGACACTTGTCACATTGAGTAAGTTATGCAATTTCAAAGAAGCCCCCTGGGCTCAACGAGACTGATGAAATGTTGAAAGAGACATTAAGAGGAGCATAACTGCCTGTTCTGGCTTATAATAACTTCAATGACTGGGAAATCTTTCCTACTTTGTTACTTTTGCTGCTTCCCTACTGTGTTATCACAAGCATTGCTAATGTAAAAAAACACTAACATTTCATGTCTGTTGAAAATGAAAACTACAGTTTGAGGTGAGTTGTGAACAGAAAGTGAATGAGGAAGATGAAAAGCAATTAGAAGAGAGTAAAATCAGATCGGAGAACAAAATGTCACTCAGACAAAAATCGGCGCTAGCATAATTAGTGTGTGCAATTGTGGCCACAGAATGATTAGAGAAGTATTCTTTATGCTTTATAATAAGTCTGGGAACAACAAGCACTGCAGCATGGCAGAAATGTAATCAATTTCTTGATTTAAATGATCTACATACTAGATCAAATGGGATGTTGTGTAAATTATTAATGGAACATACTTACAAGTTTATCTCTACAATTTGTTTATTTGGGACCAAGATCTCATATTCCTCAGGGATATTTCATTTTTGGCCCTTGCTTTGAAGTAGGGTACAGCAGGACTGCTTTTTACATAGTGTATGATTGGAGAAAAACATGTATTTTTTATTGAAAATTCATGGAGCAACACATTTTGTTGAAAAAGAAGTCTTAATGTAGTTTATTTTGTTTAAAATCATAAATGTATTAAGTGATGAGAGGGACCTTTGACCCCAAACTCAGGGTAGATGGCTGACCAGCATGGGCCAAAAGGCCTGCAGTATTAATATAAATATTTTAGCTAAAGTAATACGTTTTGTGTAGTAATATAAGTACATGCTTGTTTAAAACAATAACTTCAGCATACATATATATTCTGTTTTGATAAATAAAATAATTGAATGTACTTTTGTGTCATAAATACCCAATTAAATATAGCCTAGGCTAATATTTTATTATATGATGATTATTTCATTATAAATATGGTGATTATTTATAACATGGACACCCAACTTAATAATATTGACTATTTGAATCTAACAGTGTCACAACAACAAATGGAAAAGTCATATATATATATATATATATATATATTTTTTTTTTAAATGAATTATTATGCTTTTTGTCCCACGGGCGCTTTTCAAGATCTCAAAATATATTTGGTTATATTAATGATTTTCATTTGTTACATAAATCTATAACATTTTACAAATATTAAATATTAGTCATTAAACATTAACAACTTAGCACAGAATTGAATTTGATTGTGTCAAGGATCAGCCAGGTTTTCACACGCATGGTGAAACACGGATGTTTAGGAACATGCTGAAGTGAGTTTCTTTGCCATCTAGTGGTTTAGAGAAAAATTGCTCCGGTTACTAACGTAACCTCGGTTCCCTGAGATAAGGGAACGAGCGTTGTGTATGGGGAAACTCCTGTTTATACTGATACTGAAGCCAGATTTGTTCACGTTTGTGTAGCTGCACAAACCAATGGCGCTCTAGCCCACCAGAATGGGCGGAGCCGACCCCTATATAAGTCGGCTCAGAGCATCATTTCATCAGAATCATTCGACTGATGTGACAGTCATCGATTCGCGTGCAGCTCGTAGCACGGCAAGTGACACAACGCTCGTTCCATTATCTCAGGGAACCGAGGTTACGTCAGTAACTGGAGCGTTCCCTTTCGAACGTTCTCTCGCGTTGTGCATGGGGAACGCATCTAATCACGCCGTGCTACGAGCAGATATAGAACTACCCGCTCTGCGAGCCCAGTCTAGGAGAACTTAATTAAGGACTCCAAAGAACATGAGCCAAACTGAGTCCCAAGCACTGCTGAGGACTACAGATATAACTATTTCCGCCCACGGGGGGAAATAAGCGAACTAAATAGACAAAATCGGACGTCTAAATTGTATAATCTGGCAAAAGTGGACGACGACAATCAGCCGGCGGCCGCACAAACCTCACTTATAGAAATTCCACTGGACCACGCCCAGGAGGAGGCCATTCTTCTGGTGGAGTGAGCCCTCACCCCTATGGGGCATTGCAAGCCTTCTGAGGCATAAGCCAAGGCTATAGCATCTACTATCCAGCGGGAAAGTCTTTGCTTCGTAACCGGCAGCCCTTTACAGCGGCCTCCGAAGCAGACAAACAGCTGCTCTGATTGTCTGAAAAGACCAGAGTGCTCAATATACACTCTAAGGGCCCTCACTGGGCAGAGTGGATTGGGACCCTGCTCGCCGTCTGCAGTGAGGAGTGCTAGAAGGGTAATAGCCTGGGCTCTGAACGGAGTTGAGAGCACCTTAGGTACATAACCGTGTCTTGGATTGAGGGCGACCTTACAGTCGTTAGGCCCAAACTCCAGACAGGAAGCACTGACTGACAGTGCCTGCAAGTCACCCACTCGCTTGACTGACGTTAATGCCAAAAGGAGGGCGGTCTTAAGCGACATGGGCTGCAAGTCGGCCGAATGGAGCGGCTCGAAAGGCGGGCCCTTTAAAGGCCCTCAGGACTAGGCTACCACCATCATGTTGTCCGATCGGACCAGGACGTGTTGCCCCTTTAAGGCTGGCAGGAAGGTTTTCAAGGCCAGAAAAACCGCCATCATTTCGAGGCAGTTGATGTGAAGGCGCCGCTTGTGGGTCGACCAGGAGCTGGATGCCAGACAGCCCTCTAGCAGAGCGCCCCAACCCGTGTTGGAGGCGTCCGTAGTAACCACCTTCCTTCTGGAGGTCAGTCCCAACTGAACGCCTGGTTGAGACAGACGAGAAGTCGTCCAAGGGGCCACAGCCTCGATACAGCGATGGGTTACCCTGACATAAAACCGGACCAGGCGCCAGGCGTGGGACGGGACATGGGCTTTGAGCCAATATTGGAGAGGCTGCATGTGAAGCAGGCCTAGAGGAATCACAGAGGAGGCGGCTGCCATTAGGCCGAGCACTCTCTGGAAAGTCCTGAGGGGACGCAAAGTCCCCGGCTTGAAAGATGCCGCCAGTCGCTGAATAGTCAAGGACCGTTCCGGTGTAAGCCACGCCCGCATTCGGGTCTACTCTATAACAGTCCCCAGAAAGGCCGTTCACTGTCTGGGGAGCAACTGACTCTTGTGTGGGTTGATTTTCAACCCGAGGCGCTCCAGATGGCTGATCAGCAGCGATCTGTGCGCAATTAGTTCCCATTCTGTTCTGGCTAAAACCAGCCAATTGTCGAGGTAATTGAGAACGCGGATTCCCATCTGTCTCAAAGGGGAAAAAGCCGCGTCGATGCACTTTGTAAAAGTGCGAGGGGTCAGAGACAGTCCAAATGCTAGGACTGTGTACTGATAGGCCACTCCCTCGAATGCGAATCTTAAGAACGGTCTGTGGCGGGGGGTTATGTGGATGTGAATGTACGCATCTTTCAGATCCACTGTCAGAAACCAGTCCTTGGGACAAACCTGACTGAAGCAAATTGAAGCTAGTAACCTCGTTTTACCATGTTTAAAACCCAACTTGACACACCGGGAATGGCTACCCAGGCCATGAACCGAGTGGCCAGAGGCTCTAATTTTTTGAGTGGTGGACACAGGTGGACACAGGTGGGCGATGACCACCTCTTCCAGAGGGGGAAGTCCGCTGTATCCTCTCTCTTCAGCGCCGTCAACGGAGATGAGAGCAGCTGAAGAGGATGAGCTCGCATGTGCCGAATAGGGGGCGCCCGTTCTTGGTCTTGGTCATTTCTTCATGAACTGCAGGCAAGAACGGAGAGGGCCGCTGGTGCGAAGATCGCTGACGGCGTCCTTTCAGGAACCACTCATCGAGCAGGCCATGGGCGGGCTCAACCGGGGCTGACCACTCCAAGCTGATATCCTCCACCGCCTTAGAAAGAACGCGGATCAGCTCGCTGTCCACATTCGGTCGTGCTGAGCGAGAAGAGGGCGGGGCGTCACGGTCTTCGCCGGAACTCTCCCACTCTTCTGTATCCGACGCCGTCAAAGATACAGAGTCGTCGACGGCAATCTCTTCCTCCGAGGCGCCGAAGGAAATCAAGCCGCTCGCAGCAGAAGAGGGGCATTGATCTTCCTGCATGAAGAACACTGGCTCTGTGAGGCGCGGGGAGGGCGGGGCACGCAGGCGCCGAGCTGACGTGACATCGCTCGAACCCGCTGTCAGAGTCCCGCTGCTCCGATGTTTCTTTCTCTCGGGGGAGAGAGGAAACTGGAGAGCAGAGCGGGGAGGACCGCCTTCATTAAAGAAGGCGACCCGCGAGCGAAGACTGGCGAGGCTCATTCTTTCACAATGAGAGCATGTACCCCCAAGCGAGCGCAGCCTCTGCGTGGGCGATGCCCAGACAGGCGACACACTCTCTGTGCTGGTCAGACTCAAGCAGGGGATCCCTGCACGAGTCCCACTCGTGGCGCGACATTTGAAGCAACGTGCACTTGGAAATTTGCTCAAATTTGCTCTTTTATGCAGCCGGATAGCCGCAGGGGAAGGTGTCCGCGCTGCTTCTTCCACTGCCGGGGCTTCTTTCGATGGCGGCGAGTAGAGAGAGCTTCTTTCATTCTTCTTCGGCTTCTTCCGTCCTGTGTTAGCGAAGAGATGATCCTCGTCGCTGAAGGAGAATATTCTGATGAAATGGCGCTCTGAGCCGACTTATATAGGGGTCGGCTCTGCCCATTCTGGCGGGCTATAGAGCGTCATTGGTTTGTGCAGCTACACAAACGTGAACAAATCAGGCTTCAGTATCAGTGTAAACAGGAGTTTCCCCATACACAAAATGAGAGAACGTTCGAAAGGGAACTAATGATATCTTTAGCCCATACCATACTCTGTCCGTTTCGTAGCCTATGTATCCGTAATAGTTTGTTGCTTAGGTTGTGTGTCTAATGCATTTCTTTTCTGTAGACCACACTGCCTGATAAACTCCTCATCCCTCTGAAAGACAACATGGCCTCTAATTAGTACCCTGAAATATCAGTGTTTATTCCCTCAGCCTAGAGTTCCCTCTCTAATACTCAGCGGAAGCATTAATTAAATAGCAGCCTATCAGATGCAGCTACATTGTGTGCAGCTGCTCTCTACCCATTGATTTTCTAAGATTGCCGTGAAGTGGCAATCTTGCCATATTGATAAGGTTAATTACCCAGCCTCTTTTCACTGTAAACAACGGCAGAGGAGTGAAAAAGATACCACCATTTTCACATTAAAGTAAGTGACTGTTGACATTTATACATGGATGTTTATGGGTATGATATGTTTACCATGGATTGTAGCGTGGATTAAATTATTTATAACATAGGTTATAAAAGCTGGAAATGTTTTTGTTTAGGTCTTTTGACTTCTGGCTTTGGAAGTATATTTTCAGTATAAAAGCACAACATTTCAAAAACTTTTCAGCTGTTAAGAAACAACAACCAGACGCAGGATGTCAAGGTTGTTTTATTTCATGATGATAACTAGAAATCCAACATGTGTTCTATAATGATCGCACATAAGAGGCTCTTGATGTGCTATATGTTAGCTATATGTCAGGAACAACATGCACTCTCTAAATGGCAAATTACTCTGATGCTACATGTTTGACATCATGTTGCCCTCACTATATTGATCCAACAGGCATAACTTTGTGTGTTAAAATTGTTGGGCAAACTTAATACTGTTGGGGAAATGTGTTTGGGAGTGTGTAGGTGGTGTTGTAGGAATGGGTGGGGAATGAATGGATGTATGATGGGAGAGATTAACGCTGATAAACTTGCTGTGTGAGTCATGCTTTCATTACTTAGGTTAGCATGAAGATGAGTCACATTTTTTCCCATGGTGCTCCTGGGTCACAGAGACCCCAAGTTGCCCAACTGACCAATAAGTGAGATGGTATATAAGCCAATAAATCCCCCCGTCCATTAACCTAAAGCTATTGCACTTTCCTGACACTGTAGTGCCAATAAATAGCTTCATAAGAGTTACAGATATGTGGTACCTTAAAGTGGTCAAAAATTATTATTTTACAATGTTCTCTGAGTAATAAGCTATTTTCTATCTTGTTTTTGAGCCTCTCTGCAGAATGGTCTGTTTTTATAGGAGGTGCGCATTTAAGACTCACAAGTAAACACTCACTGCTATGATTGGCTAACAGTTTCGCTTATTAAAATAACAGATGGATGCTGCTGTGACATACTCTGGAAACAACATGGGTCACTTGGGTTAAAAAAAAATGTATAAATACTCAGTATATATCAAACGACGGTCTGGAACAGACAATGCAATAGTGGCAAAAGCACATTTATTCACACTTATGTGTTGAGACTTTACTGTTGGATCCACTCTAATCAAACTCAGCGCTGCCATAATCGTTTACTTTCTTCTGTTTAAAAACAAATCCATAGCAAAGTAAAGCAAACAAACAAACAAACAAACAAACAAACAGTCTTTCACTGACGCGATCTGAAGTCTGTTTCAGAAAGGAGGTTAAGTGAAAACTGAGTATGTTAACGCTGAAATGAAGGAAACTCTGGATTTTCCGTTTCAGAATGGGAGGTTTGTTAAACCCAAGAAAGCAGGGTAAGTCAAGCCCGTTTCTGAAAGAGAGGTAACTTACTCTGTGAACCTAACCTGGTCGGGAGCAGGTTTTCTTTGTTAAACCCGGAGTTTCTTTCAGTCTCCTCCCCCTTTTTATAGCGTAAGCGATGTTTAAATACCTCATTCATTCATTCACGCTGCAAAAAAGCTTTTCTTAGTGAGTATTTTGGAATCTAAATTAAGTACATTTTACTTAAAACAAGAACAACAATCTTAATGCAAGGAAACCAGGGTTTCCCCCCAGGAAACAAGACTAAATGCCTTATGTTCCTTTTTCTTATGTAGAAAATGCATCTTCATTTAAGAATCTTTAGATATTTTGTTTGGAAACAACAAGACTAAAATAAAAAGTAAGAAAAACATTTTTCATATTTTCATCATAGTGACAAAACAGCATGTCATTTTATACAGAATCCTGTAGATGAGGAGGCTGCATTAATTCGTAGGGAGGTACATTTACATCGGGAGAGGATTATTTCGATTTTTTTTTGCCATATCCAAATGCATATTTATTGGAGTGGTACCATTTTTAAATGGTTGTTTTCTATATAACATCAGGGATGCAGAGCACATTAGTAAGGCTGCTGAATGCAGAGCGGTAAGGAAAGTGTGCCTCGCTCTCACGCTCTTTATGAGAATTTTTGTGTCGTTTCCTGAGCACAGACCCATCGAAAATGAAGCTGATTACCGTATGGAATGGAAGGATGCCAGATGGAAGGATAGTTCGAGATATATGCCGCACCCACCACCACAGCTGTTATATTTATTTGGCCATCTTTATTTCTTACAAATACAATAGCAACAGTTATTATTTTTCCTGCTTGATTTTAATATTATTCCAATACTTAGTATTGTGGCCATCTCCTCTTCATCTGTTCTTCATTATCTTGCTGTTGGCTGAGTAGAAGTCAAATGTTAATTTCATTACTCTCATTAAGAAATGCAACAGTTTGGATTAGAGAACATTTAATCATGTGAAAAGAGCATTAGACTATGTGGATTTTATTTAATATGTCAAATGTTTGTAAAGTCGCACCCACAAATCTTTCATGCTTAAAGCTTTACGTGATTGAATTATGTTTTTATACTTTTTTCTTTTGCCTGTGGGATTAATATTAGTTCAATAACTTACCGTTCTACCACTTTTTATCTTTGATATTATAACAGTGATTAAGAATTAAAGTTATACATATTGATTTGGAAGTATGCCGATGTCTTTTTTGTCGGGTGCTGTTGCAATGGTGAATCAAAATTTCAGAGCTCCATTGATCATGGCTTTACATAGTTGTGGTGCATGCGCTAAAGTCAACCTACTCAGAATTGATTGAACTAACTCATTTCAACTGTTCTGAAACAGAAAACTCAAGAGTTTCCCATCTCAGGTTAAGTCAACTCAGAGTTGGTTGAACCACCTTATTGAAAAGGGCCCCTGGAGCTCTTTGCTAATTTTACCCCGTGTTTACACCGGAAGCGAGCAGTGCAATGCAACTATAGGCAACAGAACCTATTATTCTGTCTACACTGGATGAGGCACAGATTTACACAACAAATCTCTGACAGTAAACTGATGTCCCGCTCTATTTCTGACATACAAGCATTCTGACCTGAAAGAGAAATTGATTCGCGACATGACGCAACAGCGTTCACGTCCTATCTAGATATGTTTGGATCACAAGGAAGGCAATTCAAAGACCGTTTTTCACAACTTACACTAGACAGTGTCTTGTAATCTTGTAATGTCATCTGTATGGTTCTGTTGGAGTAATCCTGTGTTTGTGTCTCTCTGGTATTTCCTCTTCTTCTACTACAAGTGCGTATCAGTGGGCAGGGCTAAAGAGGCAGTGATGTAGAAGCAGGCATTGATCATCTTCTGTGGAGGCAGTGCTTAGCCACACTGTTACATCATAAAGTGGCACATTCCAAAACGAGTCGTTTTCTGAGCTTGGTTTCAATAAAAGCTGTTTTTAAACTAACAAGAACGTTTTGAGTTTTGAAACTTACAGGATGTTTTTATAGTACATTTACTTGTTATATGTCAAAGTATCAAGGGAAATTTGATTTCTCAGTTCATGACCCTGGGTTTAACAGTTACAATCACCATCCTCTCATCCCCCATCCATCTTTTTAATGGTGCTATAATAATATAAGATTAGAACAAGACTGAGTAAATGAAGTTGTATTTTTGGGTTAACTAAATCGTTAAAAGTGCACTTGCAAGTGATTTTTCATTTATGTTTTGTTAGTTGATTCATATTAGACTCATATGCATAAGCCAATTTGTCATGCATTCATTTATTCTGAAATCAAAAGTGTTTGATAATAGGGCAAAAAGTCCATTCAGTTTTTTTTTTTTAACAAAACCATGAAAAATTAAACCTAGTTTTAAAATAAAACTGGTTTTGTTATTCACCAGAATGCTAATGCTAATATTGTTAGTGTCCTTAATCACTATTAAATAGTTTTTTGTATTTTTTTTGTTTATGGGGCTTTGGAGAAAAGCATCTGCATAATGAATTTT